>NW_024347382.1:0-9729 GCF_902729225.1 Pteropus medius
TAGCATTTTTTTTTTTTTTGGAAATCATTTCCTGCTATGTTCTTTGATGGAGATCATGCTACTCTTTTTCGTCGTGCATTTAAATCGTATCAGACGCTAGGGGGAAACTGGCTACTTTTAAGTATAACATCTGGCTTCATTGGTCCTCTGGCTTTGATTGTCTCATGACTATCCTAACGGATTTAACTACCACGAGACCTGAGATGGAATGGTGCCATGCCGTGGGTCATGTTTTTAGTGCTTAAAGTCTTGCTTGCATTATCTGCATTAATCTCTGTACATTATAAAACTTAAGTCCAAACCTAGCATTGGTTTTAAGCTCTAGCCGCTCTTGTTGAAATCTGGACGTTAGAGCTGATTTTCCTACACGGAAAATATGTCATCGGGCTTCCCACAATTCGAAATTTGAAGCAAATTTCGGAATGAATAAAAAATAAAAAGGGTTAATTACCTAAGTTTAGATTTGGCTCCAAGGGCTTTTCTTCTCAATATTTATTTTATTGTCATCAGTTGCATCCAATGGGACAAGAATTGGTGCCCAAACAACAACAAAAATCTAGATTTTAATAAGAGTGGGATTGGATTGGGGGAACACTGATATATAAGCGAGGCTTAGGACATTCAAATTGATATGCCTTGTCCCACAACTTATTCCACCTGTGCCCATTTGCCGCACCCCTTCCACGATATATCATTTTAAAAAAAAAAACTGCAGTAAAATACAGCTAGCATAAAATTACCTATTTTAAAGTGTACTGTTCAGTGGCATTTAATACGTTCGCAGTGTTCTGCCACCATCACCACCACCTAGTTTCAAAACATATTTATCACTCCCAAATCGTTTAGTAGTCATTTCCCATTCCTCCCTCCTTCAGCCCTGGCAACCACTAATCTGCTTTCTCTCTCTATGGATTTGCCTACTCTGAATATTTAATATTTGTGGAATCATACAATATGTGACCTTTTGTGCCTGGCCTCTTTCATTTAGCATGTTTTCTGAGGTTCATCCACAATCCACCAGGTATTAGTGCTTTTTATTTTTTTTCTCTAGTTGAACAATACTCCGTTGTATGGATATGCCACGTTTTGTTTATTCATTTCTCCGTTGGTGGACATTTGGGTTACTTCCACCTTTTAGCTGTTGTGAATAGTGCTGCCATTTACATTTATCTACAGTTATTTGTTTGAATACCCATTTTCAATTCTTTTCAGTGTATACGTAGACGTGCAAGTGCTGGGCCGTAGGGTTTAAATTTCTGAGGAACTGCCAAATAGAGCAATTTGCACTATTTTACATTCACCTAGCAATGAATGAGGGTTCCAATTTCTCCACATCCTCACCAACACTTATTACATTCCATTTTTTTTTTATTACAGCCGTCCTAGTGGGTGTGAGGTGATATCTCATTGTGGTTTTGATTTGCATTTCCCTAATCATTAATGATATTGAGCCTCTTTTCATGCTTGTTGGCCATTTTTACATATTCTTGTTTTAAAATTTATTTAAAAATTATAGTTGACATACAATATTATATTGGTTTTAGGTGTACACCATAGAGATTAGACATTCATATACTTTATGAAGTGATCACCACGATAAACCTAGTACCCACCTGGCACCATACCTAGTTATTACAATATTATTGTTTAAAAATTTTGTTTACTTCTGACTTTAAAGGGAATTCTTCTAACAAACATTAACCACCATGTAAAGTATATTGTATGCTGTGAAATTTGGGTAGACACCCTCTATCAGGTTAAGGAAGTTCCTTCTGTAATGAATTTGCTAAGAATTTTTACCATGAATTAAATTTTATCAAATGTTTTCTCTGCAACCATTGAGATGATGCTTTTCCCCTTTAATATATAAATGTGGTAAGTTATATTAATACATTTTGTGATGTTCTAGTATTGTATTCTGGGATACAACACCCAAACAGATCATAAATATTAATTCTAATGCGTTACTGGATTTAATTCACGATTTAATTTTTTATTATTTCGTTTAGGGTTTTTACATCTGCAGTTGTGAGAGATTCGTCTACAATTTTCTTTTCCTATTTATTCTTGACTGGTTTTAATATCAAAATTCTGGCAGCATCATAAAATTTGTTGTGGTCATTCTTTCTTTTTCTGTTCTCTGAAATAGACTGGGCAAGATTACAATTAACTTTTTCTGAACTGTTTGTCAGAATTAGCTTACAAACCCCCCTGGCGCGCATGTGTTTTGTTTTGTTTCCGCAGATATATCTTAAACTAATTCAACGTTGTAAAAATAGCTATAGTGCTCTAATTAAATTTTCTATTTCTTCTTGAGTCAGTTTAGTAATTTTCATTTTTCTAGGGAACTAGTCATTTCATATAAGTCTTCAAATTTGGTTGCATGAATTTTATAGCATTCTCTTATTTTTGAAAAAATTCTATTATGTATGTAATGATTTTCCCTTTCAATTTCTGTCAGTTTTATTAGTGTTTACAAAGCATCGGCTTTTTTTTCTTGATAATTTCTACTGTAAATTTGTTCTCTTTCTTTCTTTTTTTTTTTTTTCCACCTCTCCCCCGACCCCTTCCCCTCTGGCAACCATCAGTTTGTTCTCTGTATCTGTCGGTCTCTTTTTTGTTTGGTTTGGTTTGGTTTATTCGATTGTTTTGTTTTGTTTTGTTTTTAGATTCCACAAATAAGTGAAGTCATACGCTATTTGTCTTTCTCTGTCTGACTTACTTCACTTAGCATAATACCCTCTAGGTCCATCCATGTTGTCCCAAATGGCAAGATTTCATTCTTTTCTTATTGGTGAATAATATTCCATTGTATATACATACCACATCTTCTTTATCCATTCATCTATTGATAGACGTCTAGGTTGCTTCCATATCTTGGTTATTTGTAAGGAATGCTGCAATGAACGTAGGTGCGCACATATCTTTTCTAATTAGTGTTTTGGATTTCTTCGAATAAATACCCAGAAGTGGAATTTCTAGGTCACAAGGTAGTTCTAGTTTTAATTCCCCCCCCACCTCCCGCTTTAATTCCCAACCCCACTTCCATCCCTGACCTATGGATGTTGCCTTTTCCCCTTAAGAACTGGATCTCTGAAGGTGGGGCGTCTCCTCCCACACGCTTGCAGAGTGCACCCGGGGCCTGGCACCCCCGGCACACTCGAGGGGCCTGGCGCACCCGGGGCTTGGCGCACTCGGGGTATGGTCTGTGGCTCCACCTGGAGCGCGAACCTAGGACTTCTGCGTGTAAAGCGTATGTGCTAACAACTACACTATGGAGCCGACCCCTAGTTTTAATTTTTTTGAGGAAACTCCATACTGTTTTCCATAGTGGCTGTACCAATTTGTATTTGCACCAACCGTGAATGAGGGTTCCCTTTTCTCCACATCCTCTCCAACACTTGTTGTTTGTTGACTTTTTGATGATAGCCGTTCTGACAGGTGTGAGGTGGTATCTCATTGTGGTTTTCATTTGCATTTCCCTGATGATTAGTAACATCGAGCATATCTTCATGTGTCTGTTGGCCAATGTTTCTCCTTGGACAAATGTCTATTCGGGTCCTCTGCCCATTTTTTTAAATCAGACTGTTTCGTTGTTGTTGTTGGGTTGTATGAGTTCCTCATGTATTTATATATTAACCCCTTATCAGATATATCTTCTCCCATTCACTATGTTCTCTTTTCATTTTGTTAATGGTTTCTTTTCCTATACAGAATCTTTTTAGTTTGATGCAGTCTCACTTGTTTATTTTTACCTTTGTTGCTCGTGCCCGAGGAGACATATCCAAGAGGATATTGGTAAGACTGATGTCAAAGAATTTACTGCATATGTTTTCTTCTGGAAGTTTTACTGTTTCAGGTCTTATATTTAAGTCTTTAATCCATTTTGAGTTTATTTTGTATATGGTATAAAAAAGTGGTCTAGTTTTGTTTTGTTTTGTTTTTGCATGCATCCGTCCAGTTTTCCCAACATTATTTATTGAAGAGAGTGTTGTTTTTCTATTGTATATTCTTGCTTCCTTTGTTGTATATTAATCGACTATATACGTGAGAGTTTATTTCTCTCGCTATTCTGGTCCATTTTTCTATGTGTTTGTTTTTGGGCCAGTACCATGCTGTTTTGATTATGATATCTGTGTAGTGTAGTTTAAAACCAGGGAGTGCGATAGCTCCAACTTTGTTCTTTTTTTCTCAAGATTGCTGTGGCTCTTTGGAGTCTTTCGTGGTTCTGTATAAATTTTAGTATTATTCGTTTTAGTTCTGTGAAAATGCCATTGGTGTTTTGATAGGGATTGCATTGAACCTATAGATTGCTTTGGGTAGTATGGACATATTAATGATGTTAATTCTTCTTATCCATATCACTGTATGTGCTTCCATTTATTTGTATCTTCTTCACTTTCTTCAATGTCTTACAGTTTTCTGATTGCAGGTCTTTCACCTCTTTGGTTAAATAGATTCCCAGGTATTTTGTCCTTTTCGATGCAATTGTAAATGGGACTTTTTAAAAATTTTCTCTTTCTGTTAGTTCACTATTGTATAAAAAATGCAGCTGATGTCTGAATGTTAACTTTGTATCTTGAAACTTAATTCATTTATTAGTTCTGACAGATTTTTTGTGAATCTTTAGAGTTCTCTCTCTATATATCTTATCACCTGAAATAGTGACAGTTTTACTTCTTCCTTTCCAATTTGGATGTCTTTTTCTTGTCTGATTGCTGTGGCTAGGACCTCCAATACTATGTTGAATAGAAATGGTGAGAGTGGGCAATGTTGTCTTGTTCCTGATGTTAGAGAAAAAAGCTTTCAGCTTTTCACCATTGAGTAATGTTGGCTGTGGGTTTGTCATATATGGCCTTTTTTATGTTGAGGTATGTTCCCTCTATTCCCACTTTGCTGAGAGTTTTTATCATAGTTGCTGGACTTTGTCAGTTTTTCTACATCTATTGATATCATCATATGATTTTTATCTTTCATTTTGTTTACGCGGTTTATCCTAATTCATTTGCAGATATTGAGCCAACTTTGCATCTCAGGAATAAATTCCACGTGATCATGGTGTACGATCTTTTAACGTATTGGTGAATTCAGTTTGCTCTTATTTTGTTGAAGGTTTTTACGTCTATGTTTATTAGGTAATCCTGGCCATGTAGAATAAGTTTAGGAGCTTTCCCTCATCTTCAAGTTTTAGGAATAGTTTGAGATCCATAAGTATTAATTCTTCTGTGACAGTTTGGTAGAGTTCACCTATGAAGCCATCTGGTCCAGGACTTTCGTTTGGTGGAAGGGTTTTGATCACTGATTTCATGTCATCGGTCTGTTCAGATTTTGTTTCTTCCTGTTTCACTCACTGAAGATTGTATAGTTCTAGAAATGTATCCATTTATTCCTGGTTGTCCAATTTGTTAGCATATAATTGTTTGTAGTATTTTCTTTTAATCTTTTGTATTTCTGTGGTGTCAGCTGTCACTTCTCTTTCGTTTCTGATTTTACTTATTTGTACATATTCTTTGAGAAAAAAATGTGTCTAAATATTTTGCCTATTTTTATTTTGGTGTTTTATCTTTACATTGCTGAGTTGTAAGGGTTCTTTATGTATTCTGGAAACTAGACTCTTATCAGGTAAGTGATTTGTAAATATTTTATTCCATTCTGTAGATTGTCTTTCAGTTTCTTCATAGTGTCCTTTTAGGTACAAGATTTTTTTTTTAATCTTTGATGAAGTTCAGTTTATCTAATTTTTCTTTTATTGTTTATGCTTTTGGTATCATATCGAAAAATCCATTGCTAAATCGAAGATTACGAGTTTTTCCCTCTTTTCTCCTAAGATTTTTATAATTTTAATTCTTTGTTTAGGTATGTGTTTAATTTTGAGTTAATTTTTGTATATGATGTGAGTTAAGTTTCCAACTTAATTCTTTTACATATAGATATTCGGTTGTCCAGCATTTGTTGAAGAGATACTTATGTCTTGGTACCCTTATCCAGACATGTCCCCTTCCCATTCTCCGGTCTCTCCCCAGTCTGGGATGGGCATCCCAGGAAGACTATGTTTCTTCCCCAGCAGTGACCCTCACCTGCACCCTCCAAACCTCAGCCGTAGCAGGCGGGATTTGGCTGAGGGCTGAGCGCCTTCTTACTGTGTCCTCGCATAGCTTTTCCTTTCCTTTGTGAGTGTGTGTGTATATGTGTGTGTTTGTGTGTGGAGACAGAGAGAGAGGGAGAGAGATATCAAGCTCTGTTGTCTCTTCCTATAAAGATACTAATCATATCGGATCACGGCCCAACTCTTATGACCTCATTTAATTTACTCCTGTGGGCCTTATATCCAAAAACAGTCACAGTGGGGGTTAGAGCTTGCTATAGACTAAATTGTGTCCTTTTCAAATTCATATGTTGATGTTCTAACCCCCAGTGTGATGGTATTTGAAGATGGACTTTTGGGAGATAATTCGGTTTAGGTGAGATTATGAAAATGGAGCCCGCATGATGTGTTTAGTCCTTTTATAAGAAGAGACACCAGAGAGGGTTGCTCATGCGCTCCGTCTCCCCTCTCCACCTCTCCCTCTCCCCTCTCCCCTCTCCTCTCCCTCTCCCTCTCCTCCCCTCACTCCTCCCTCTCCCTCTCCTCTGCCCTCCCTTCTGCAGTCTCCCCTCTCCCTTCTCCCCTCTCCCCTCTCCCTCTCCCTCTCCCCTCTTCCATATGAAGACAAAACAAGAAGGGTGGTCACCTGCAAACCGGGATAATAGCTCTCACCAGAACCTGACCATGCTGATACCCTAATCTCAGATGTCCATAAGTGTGATTAATGAATTTCTGTTGTTTAAGCCACCCTGTCTATGGTATTTTGTTATGGCAGCCCAAGCTGATTAAGACAGGGCTTCAACATATGAATTTTGGAAGAATACAGTTTTATAGCACACATCAAAACTAATGCCAAATGACTATGGATAATCTCCTTTTATGGGATATAGGCAAAGATGTATGGTTGAAAAGCTTTTGGATGCTCTGAAAACTTAGTGAATCTGATCCCCATAGACTGGGAAAATGGGAGTGCAATTTCAAGCTTTCCACCTTGTTGGTTTTTTTCCCCCCTTTCCTGAGCATCTCCAGATCCTGAAGTATTTTAGGGATACTGGAAATAAAAGAGAAATTCTTTTAACCTCTTTTTTTTTTTTTTTTTTTGAAGGCTCGTTTCCTTTCCAGGACTCCCTCCATCGAGGATTATATAAATCCAAAGAAGCGGGGAAAGCTTCTCATCAGACCTTAAAATGCCCCTCTCAAAACGCTTAGCCCATGGTGGACATATACCTTCTCCCATACCAGGAGACTGAATGCCTTCAGGAGAGGTTGCTTACTTTTCTTAGGGCTAAAATGGCCCAGTGCTGAGGCTTATGTGTTATTTTAGTTAAGACTTATATGTGACAAAAGAACTAAGGAGGCGCTGGCGATTTACAAATTTACAGATGTGCAAAGTATAAAAGGACATTTAAGTTTAAGACAAAACCAAATCATTCTAAAAGGAAGAGAAGAAAGTGCTTTTGAATCCCAGATTTCTATTACCAGGCCAATAAATTGGACTCAATGTTATAATCACTAAAGTAAAAAGGATAATATAGATTTATAGTTTTTAATTCTCTAACAACATAAAATATATCACTTTAAATGCAAGAACCATGCCCAACGGCCAGGAAACTAGGGTGAAGCAATAAGCACTGGGCTCCTTATATAAAGCACCTTCAGTGAGTTGGAGAATGGTAGTCAAATCTTTTAATAGCCAACGTGATGGAGATGCTATTACCTTCATTCCACAGATGAGAAAGTTGAGGCTCAAAGTGCTTAAAGCCATTTGCTTAAATCTGAAGGGGAGCAGCAAAACCCAGGGTAGGACTGCGTGCTTGCTTCTGCCTGTTGTGGGCCTGGGGGAAGGTTGGAAAAGAGTAACTTTTGGTTTTACTCTGTATATCGAAACTTTTAACGTAAGATGCACTGATGAATTAATTATATAATTAAAAAGTTAAATCAACTTTCAGAACACATTTTGTAGACAGCAGCTCACCAAACAAATCCAAGCGACCATTATGTAAGTTGCCAAAAGAGATGTGGACACGTAGCTGATTGTACTTATTACATGATTTAATCACCAAACAAGTACCTATAATGCACAATTTCTCTTAGGAATTAAAAGGATACTATCATTTCTCCTCATTAGCTGTAACTGATTTCTATATGTAGTGAAGGGAACCAAAATTTTGCTACCCTGAAGCTGCTTTTGGGGTATTAATTTTAAGCTGTTTATTAAGAAACAAGACTCAGAAAGAATCTTTGACCCCTTTGTGCTCAAGAGATGCAGACAGAAAAACCTGCTTTTTTAAGAAGGGAGCCTTGGCTTAGTCACCTTAAGAATCTTCACCGTAGCATTACTTAGGAAGATTCCCAACTTGTAAGTTCTAGCTGGGCTGATGACCAAATTAACAGAGACAGATTAACAGGAGAAAATAAAAATTTTAATACATGCACATGGGGAATTCACACAAACGTGAAAATTCCAGACAGCGAAGCAACACTGGAGATTTTATATAATTTTTCTCCTTGGACAAAGGAGAAAGGCATGGAACAGCATATTAGAGTTCACAAGTGAGAATGGGTGATTTACAGGTAGTTGAGGAAGAGTGGAACACAAATGGCAGGCAATTTCTTGCTAGGAAACTCAGAAACAATAGGACACAGTACATCTAGCTAACAGGCACCTGCCTGAAACCCTCCTATTTACCATACTTAATTCAAATTAGGTTATTCAGGCTAAGGTGAACATCTAAAGATTTCCTTCCTGAAGCAAGTTCTTCTGTCTGAATCTCTTAGGTAGAAAAGGGGAGGGTCAAAGGTTCTTCGAGTCTTGTTTCTTAAGAAACAGCTTAAAAATCAATATCCCAAAAAGGCAACTTTAGGGTAGCAAAACCTTGGTTACCTTCACCTTCGAAGGCCTGCAGACTCAAGGCTCTGTTCTAAGCCTCAGCACTGGGCCATTTTAGCCCTAAGAAAGTAAGCAACCTCTCCTGAAGGCATTCAGTCTCCTGGTATGGGAGAAGGTATATGTCCACCATGGGCTAAGCGTTTTGAGAGGGGCATTTTAAGGTCTGATGAGAAGCTTTCCCCGCTTCTTTGGATTTATATAATCCTCGATGGAGGGAGTCCTGGAAAGGAAACGAGCCTTCAAAAAAAAAAAAAAAAAAAAGAGGTTAAAAGAATTTCTCTTTTATTTCCAGTATCCCTAAAATACTTCAGGATCTGGAGATGCTCAGGAAAGGGGGGAAAAAAACCAACAAGGTGGAAAGCTTGAAATTGCACTCCCATTTTCCCAGTCTATGGGGATCAGATTCACTAAGTTTTCAGAGCATCCAAAAGCTTTTCAACCATACATCTTTGCCTATATCCCATAAAAGGAGATTATCCATAGTCATTTGGCATTAGTTTTGATGTGTGCTATAAAACTGTATTCTTCCAAAATTCATATGTTGAAGCCCTGTCTTAATCAGCTTGGGCTGCCATAACAAAATACCATAGACAGGGTGGCTTAAACAACAGAAATTCATTAATCACACTTATGGACATCTGAGATTAGGGTATCAGCATGGTCAGGTTCTGGTGAGAGCTATTATCCCGGTTTGCAGGTGACCACCCTTCTTGTTTTGTCTTCATATGGAAGAGGGGAGAGGGAGAGGGAGAGG
>NW_024347383.1:0-574 GCF_902729225.1 Pteropus medius
TTTTGTTTTTGTTTTTGTTTTATGTCTTTGAAAGTCTTTACAAGGACTGCCCAGGTAACCTGTAAAATGTCCCCCAATCTGGGTTCGTATTCACCAAAGAAACAGAACTAGGATGAATGGATGGATAGATGGATGGATGCATGGGTGGATGCATGGATGGATGGATGATGATATATAGATAGATGATAGATGATAGATGATCAATGATAGATGATAGAAGATAAATGATAGATAGATAGATAGATAGATAGATAATAGATAATAGATAATAGATAACAGATAATAGATAATAGATGATAGATAATAGATGATAGATAATAGATGATAGATAGAAAGAAAGGAATTGGCTTAGTGATTGTTAGGGCTGGTAGATGAGTATAAAATCTGTTGTGTAGTCCATCAGGAAGGGTAGGCTGGAAACTCTCAGGCAGGAGCTGGCCCTGTATTCCAGAATTTCCTCTCCATCATGGTAGCCTCACTTCTCTTAAAGCCTGTCAACTGAATCAGGTCAGGCCCCCTAGATTATTGAGAATAATCTCCTTTGCTCAAAGTCAATTGATTGTAGAAGTTAATC
>NW_024347384.1:0-731 GCF_902729225.1 Pteropus medius
TCATCCACGCTTTCTGTCCCCTGTGGTCTTCATAAGGAAAAGCTGGGACAGAGTCTCCCTTTCTCATTTGGCTGCAGAAGGTTTACCTTGCCAACCTTCCTCCTGGGACGCCGTGGGGATGAAATGCGGAGGGTTTGGACAGCACCCAGCACGGCACCCTCCACGCGGATGAGAGGTACTTGTTCCCACTCTCACGAGAATCCGAGTGCGATGCTGTATCGCACCCCCTGGGAACAAGTGTAGGCCCTCCTGCATTTAAGTTGAGCAGAACCAACAGCCAATGAGAAAGTTTTGATTGGGCCCTTCTACGCGCCAGGCCCTGTGCTGGGCTCTCCCCGCCCAGCCCTCGTAGAACAGATGATCTAGGTGGAGAGGTGCCTAGTTTCATATCAGGTTAGCAGTAATGCAAGGTGTAAAACTCCTCTAAAGATGCTCGGGAGGAGTCACAGTAGAACCATCATGAATCGCCAGATGAGTGGCAATGGCAGTAGAAGAAGCGGTCACGATGCGGGCTGCAAACCCGCTCAGCTGTGGAAAGCTGAACGAGTCAGCTACATCACCATGCCTTGGTTTCCCCATCTGTATGTCACAATGTTTCAACCACTGGATGATAAAAATTACATAAAATGCTTATTAATAATAGCAACAAACAGTTATTAAGGGCATTCTGTGTGCCGAGCACTTGGCTAAAGCTCATAACAAGCACTCGGTCAATGTTGGCTAGTATTATC
>NW_024347385.1:0-10001 GCF_902729225.1 Pteropus medius
GAGAGTAAGTTCAAAGAGCTTGGCTCTCGAAAGAGAGTTCCCAACTCTTCTCCGCAACGAAAACAACTCACGTCTTCCACAGAGCTCCATTCAGGACAGAACGGCTTTCAGCGGCCCCAGGATCTAATTCACTGGGGATAAGAGCATACTGAAATCCAGGGCGAGGGACATGGATTACTGGGCGACAGCATGGGATCATTCTTCATATCATTCCAGGGCTTGATTCAGACATACAGCCTTTCTTGCTTCTACCAAAAATCGGTCACTGTTCTTCATGGACAGAAAAAAGCCCTCCAAAGGCTGTACCCTTGCCTTTTACAGCGGAATGTTCTAATGGATGTGGATTTGCTGCACTTGGAGACGCAGTCAATTTGTAAGAAACAAATGAGAAGCAGCCGCTACAGCGTGTCCCATGTGCCAGGGCCTTGCCGCCTCGTCCCGCTTCGTACGAATTCACCTCCAGGAAAGGGCCCGATCGCCTAGATGTCTTCCCACGTTGTAGTTCCTGGAAGGGCAATGGCTCTGTGTCCATAGGGGAAATCGGTGGTCGTCTCTTAGACCTCCATCAGACGTAGTTCAGGTCAAATTCCTAGAACATTCGTAAAGGCTTCACCTAGAACACCATGCCGATAGAGAAGCCTGTGAGGTTGAAGTGTTTCTCCTGGAAGTGTTTCCTCCAGTGTTATGGGGCACAGTGATCTATCCTGAGGATTAGGCATACTTTGGAACCTCGCTTTACTGCTCCCAAGCTTGTCGGTGCTTCCACTGATACAGCTCAGGGAGAAGATCCTAAATTTCCCGAGGAACTTCCCATCACGTTGACACTTGCATTCTTGAACCGGACGTGGGATGAATACAGGGCAAGGTAGAAGGACAGACATTTCCCAGCACGGTTCATGACCAGACCCCACTCAGGAACTGTGCTCTCATTGCTCCTCGTCCAGGGAACAGTGTCCCGCATCAGTGTCACGAGACAGCTTTGCAGCTGACAGAGAAGCTGCCACTGTTTTAGAACGTGCGCAAGCGATGAGTGCCGTGTGGATGTTCAAAGACCTTTTTTGTCCAAAGTGTGTTTCCGCGGCTCTTCACACCATCAACAGAGCTACATTCATTGCGGAGCGCCGTTCCGTTCTACGGGCGTCCAGAACTCTGCAGAAAAGGACATGATCAAATTCAATATGCCTGACATGAATTAGGAGATAGCACAGCACCTCGCTGTATAGCACTCCGAGTGCAGAGTCTGACTTCCAGTCCTCATCAGTACAACCAGCACAGCACGGATTGTCTCGATACGGAGCACAGGCATTCCAAGGACTTTCTCTTTGAACCTGAGTGTCTCTAATGGATAGAGATTTCCTGCTGACTGAAACACAGTACGTTAGGAATGAACTCCATGAGATGACGTCACATCTTCACATACCATGTTATTCATAGCCCTGTTGCCTCATCCCGCTTGGTACGAATTCACCGCCACGGACCTGCCCGTTGACCCAAATATCTTTACATGTTGCAGTTGTTGGAAGAGCCGGGCTCTCAGACCCGAGTAGAGGTCACTATTGTTCTCTTCATCCCCTTCCAGAAGGTCTTCAACGCAAATACCTCGAATGGTCTTCAAGAATGCCCCTGGAGCTGCCTTTGGAAAGGGCAGCCTGTGGATGAGGGTTTCAGAATTCGCAGGCATTTCCTCCACCATTATTGTTCAAAGCTCTCTCACTCGACAATGAAGCACACTTTCGAATCCAGCGTTAAAGCTCCAGGGCCGTCTTGGCGCCTAGCGTGAAATGTCTTTGGAGACGACCCTGAACCTCCATTAGAATTCCTAGTCGCGCTTCCTTTTCATTCGTGCATAGGCACGATTGTGAACACAGCTGGCAAGCAGCACTCGAGAGAAACAAATCCCCCGACGGTTCCTAATCAGAATCCACGCAAGGAACTGTGTTCTCGTCGCTTCTCCACAAAAGAGCACGGTTGCGGAGTCCTTTCGAAAAACGTCTTTGGAAATGACCGGGGGCCGAGTCAGTGTTCCGCCTTGCCTAAACCCTCTGTACAGAGAGTAAGATCAAAGAGCTTGGCTCTCGAAAGAGAGTTCCCAACTCTTCTCCGCAACGGAATACAACTCACGTCTTCCACAGAGCTCCATTCAGGACAGAACAGCATTCAGCGGCCCCAGGGTCTAATTCACTGGGGATAAGAGCATACTGAAATCCAGGGCGAGGGACATGGATTAATGGGCGACAGCATGGGATCATTCTTCATATCATTCCAGGGCTTGATTCAGACATACAGCCTTTCTTGCTTCTACCAAAAATCGGTCACTGTTCTTCATGGGACAGAAAACAAGCCCTCCAAAGCCTGTACCCTTGCCTTTTACAGCGGAATGTTCTAATGGATGTGCATTTGCTGCACTTGGAGACGCAGTCCATTTGTAAGAAACAAATGAGAAGCAGCCGCTACAGCGTGTCCCATGTGCCAGGGCCTTGCCGCCTCGTCCCGCTTCGTACGAATTCACCTCCAGCAAAGGGCCCGATCGCCTAGATGTCTTCCCACGTTGTAGTTCCTGGAAGGGCAACGGCTCTCTGTCCAGAGGGGATATCGGTGGTCGTCTCTTAGACCTCCATCAGACGTAGTTCAGGTCTAATTCCTAGAACATTCGTAAAGGCATCACCTAGAACACCATGCCGATAGAGAAGCCTGTGAGGTTGAAGTGTTTCTGCTGGAAGTGTTGCCTCCAGTGTTATGGGGCCCAGTGATCTATCCTGAGGATTAGGCACACTTTGGAACCTCGCTTTACTACTCCCAAGCTTGGTGCATCCACTGAAACAGCTCAGGGAGAAGATCTTAAATTTCCGGAGGAACTTCCCATCACGTTGACACTTGTATTCTTGAACCGTCCGTGGGACGAATACAGGGCAAGGTAGAAGGACAGACATTTCCCAGCACGGTTCATAACCAGACCCCACTCAGGAACTGTGCTCTGATTGCTCCTCGTCCAGGGAGCAGTGTCCCGCATCAGTGTCACGAGACCGCTTTGCAGATGACAGAGAAGCTGAAACTGTTTTAGAACGTGCGCAAGCGATGAGTGCCGTGTGGATGATCAAAGACTTTTTTGTCCAAAGTGTGTTTCCGCGGCTCTTCACACCATCAACAGAGCTACATTCATTGCGGAGCGCCGTTCCGTTATACTGGCGTCCAGAACTCTGCAGAAAAGGACATGCTCAAATTCAATATGCCTGACATGAATTAGGAGATAGCACAGCACCTCGCTGTATAGCATTCCGAGTGCAGATTCTGACTTCCAATCCTCATCAATACAACCAGCACAGCACGGATTGCCCGTCTCGATACGGAGCACAGGCGTTCCAAGGACTTTCTCTTTGAACCTGAGTGTCTCTAATGGATAGAGATTTCCTGCTGCCTGAAACACATTACGTTAGGAATGAACTCCATGACATGACGTCCCATCTTCACATACCATGTCATTCATAGCCCTGTTGCCTCATCCCGCTTGGTACGAATTCACCGCCACGGACCTGCCCGTTGACCCAAATATCTTTACATGTTGCAGTTGTTGGAAGCGCCGGGCTCTCAGACTCGAGGAGAGGTCACTATTGGCCTCTTCATCCCCTTCCAGAAGGACTTCAAGGCAAATACCTCGAACGGTCTTCAAGAATGCCCCTGGAGCTGCTGTTGGAAAGGGCAGCCTGTGGATGACGGTTTCAGAATTCGCAGGCATTTCCTCCACCATTGTTGTTCAAAGCGCTCTCACTCGGCAATGAAGCACGAGTTCGAATCCAGCGTTAAAGCTCCAGGGCCGCCTTGGCGCCTAGCGTGAAATGTCTTCGGGAGACGACCCTGACCCTCCATTAGAATTCCTAGTCGCGCTTCCTTTTCATTCGTGCATGGGCACGATTGTGAACACAGCTGGCAAGCAGCACTTGAGAGAAACAATTCCCCTGACGGTTCCTAATCAGAATCCACGCAAGGAACTGTGTTCTCGTCGCCTCTCCACAAAAGAGCACGGTTGCGGAGTCCTTTCGAAAAACGTCTTTGGAAATGACCGGGGGGCCGAGTCAGTGTTCCGCCTTGCCTAAACCCTCTGTACAGAGAGTAAGGTCAAAGAGCTTGGCTCTCGAAAGAGAGTTCCCAACTCTTCTCCGCAACGGAAAACAACTCACGTCTTCCACAGAGCTCCATTCAGGACAGAACGGCTTTCAGCGGCCCCAGGGTCTAATTCACTGGGGATAAGAGCATACTGAAATCCAGGGCGAGGGACATGGATTACTGGGCGACAGCATGGGATCATTCTTCATATCATTCCAGGGCTTGATTCAGACATACAGCCTTTCTTGCTTCTACCAAAAATCGGTCACTGTTCTTCATGGGACAGAAAACAAGCCCTCCAAAGCCTGTACCCTTGCCTTTTACAGCGGAATGTTCTAATGGATGTGGATTTGCTGCTCTTTCAGACGCAGTCCATTTGTAAGAAACAAATGAGAAGCAGCCGCTACAGCGTGTCCCATGTGCCAGGGCCTTGCCGCCTCGTCCCGCTTCGTACGAATTCACCTCCAGAAAAGGGCCCGATCGCCTAGATGTCTTCCCACGTTGTAGTTCCTGGAAGGGCAACGGCTCTCTGTCCAGAGGGGAAATCGGTGGTCGTCTCTTAGACCTCCATCAGACGTAGTTCAGGTCAAATTCCTAGAACATTCGTAAAGGCATCACCTAGAACACCATGCCTATAGAGAAGCCTGTGAGGTTGAAGTGTTTCTCCTGGAAGTGTTGCCTCCAGTGTTATGGGGCACAGTGATCTATCCTGAGGATTAGGCACACTTTGGAACCTCGCTTTACTGCTCCCAAGCTTGTCGGTGCTTCCACTGAAACAGCTCTGGGAGAAGATCCTAAATTTCCCAAGGAACTTCCCATCACGTTGATACTTGCATTCTTGAACCGGCCGTGGGACGAATACAGGGCAAGGTAGAAGGACAGACATTTCCCAGCACGGTTCATAACCAAACCCCACTCAGGAACTGTGCTCTCATTGCTCCTCGTCCAGGGAGCAGTGTCCCGCATCAGTGTCACGAGACCGCTTTGCAGATGACAGAGAAGCTGCCACTGTTTTAGAACGTGCGCAAGCGATGAGTGCCGTGTGGATGATCAAAGACTTTTTTGTCCAAAGTGTGTTTCCACGGCTCTTCACACCATCAACAGAGCTACATTCATTGGGGAGCGCCGTTCCGTTCTACGGGCGTCGAGAACTCTGCAGAGAAGGACATGCTCAAATTCAATATGCCTGACATGAATTAGGAGATAGCACAGCACCTCGCTGTATAGCATTCCGAGTGCAGATTCTGACTTCCAGTCCTCATCAATACCACCAGCACAGCACGGATTGCCCGTCTCGATACGGAGCACAGGCGTTCCAAGGACTTTCTCTTTGAACCTGAGTGTCTCTAATGGATAGAGATTTCCTGCTGACTGAAACACAGTACGTTAGGAATGAACTCATGAGATGATGTCCCATCTTCACATACCATGTCATTCATAGCCCTGTTGCCTCATCCCGCTTGGTACGAATTCACCGCCACGGAACTGCCCGTTGAACCAAATATCTTTACATGCTGCAGTTGTTGGAAGAGCCGGGCTCTCAGACCCGAGGAGAGGTCACTATTGGCCTCTTCATCCCCTTCCCAAGGACACAAGGCAAATACCTCGAACGGTCTTCAAGAATGCCCCTGGAGCTGCCTTTGGAAAGGGCAGCCTGTGGATGACGGTTTCAGAATTCGCAGGCATTTCCTCCACCATTGTTGTTCAGAGCGCTCTCACTCGGCAATGAAGCACGCTTTCGAATCCAGCGTTAAAGCTCCAGGGCCGTCTTGGCGCCTAGTGTGAAATGTCTTCGGGAGACGACTCTGAACCTCAATTAGAATTCCTAGTCGCGCTTCCTTTTCATTCGTGCATAGGCACGATTGTGAACACAGCTGGCAAGCAGCACTCGAGAGAAACAATTCCCCCGACGGTTCCTAATCAGAATCCACGCAAGGAACTGTGTTCTCGTCGCTTCTCCACAAAAGAGCACGGTTGCGGAGTCCTTTCGAAAAACGTCTTTGGAAATGACCGGGGGACCGAGTCAGTGTTCCGCCTTGCCTAAACCCTCTGTACAGAGAGTAAGATCAAAGAGCTTGACTCTCGAAAGAGAGTTCCCAACTCTTCTCCGCAACGGAAAACAACTCACGTCTTCCACAGAGCTCCATTCAGGACAGAACGGCTTTCAGCGGCCCCAGGGTCTAATTCACTGGGGATAAGGGCATACTGAAATCCAGGGCGAGGGACATGGATTACTGGGCGACAGCATGGGATCATTCTTCATATCATTCCAGGGCTTGATTCAGACATACAGCCTTTCTTGCTTCTACCAAGAATCGGTCACTGTTTTTCATGGGACAGAAAACAAGCCCTCCAAAGCCTGTACCCTTGCCTTTTACAGCGGAATGTTCTAATGGATGTGGATTTGCAGCACTTTCAGACGCAGTCCATTTGTAAGAAACAAATGAGAAGGAGCCGCTACAGCGTGTCCCATGTGCCGGGTCCTTGCCGCCTCGTCCCGCTTCGTACGAATTCACCTCCAGGAAAGGGCCCGATCGCCTAGATGTCTTCCCACGTTGTAGTCCTGGAAGGGCAACGGCTCTCTGTCCAGAGGGGAAATCGGTGGTCGTCTCCTAGACCTCCATCAGACGTAGTTCAGGTCAAATTCCTAGAACATTCGTAAAGGCATCACCTAGAACACCATGCCTATAGAGAAGCCTGTGAGGTTGAAGTGTTTCTCCTGGAAGTGTTGCCTCCAGTGTTATGGGCCACAGTGATCTATCCTGAGCATTAGGCACACTTTGGAACCTCTCTTTACTGCTCCCAAGCTTGTCGGGGCTTCCACTGATATAGCTCAGGGAGAAGATCCTAAATTTCCCGAGGACCTTCCCATCACGTTGACACTTGCATTCTTGAACCGGCCGTGGGACGAATACAGGGCAAGGTAGAAGGACAGACATTTCCCAGCACGGTTCATAACCAGACCCCACTCAGGAACTGTTCTCTCATTGCTCCTCGTCCAGGGAGCAGTGTCCCGCATCAGTGTCACGAGACCGCTTTGCAGATGACAGAGAAGCTGCCACTGTTTTAGAACGTGCGCAAGCGATGAGTGCCGTGTGGATGATCAAAGACTTTTCTGTCCAAAGAGTGTTTCCGCGGCTCTTCACACCATCAACAGAGCTACATTCATTGCGGAGCGCCGTTGCGTTCTACAGGCGTCCAGAACTCTGCAGAAAAGGACATGCTCAAATTCAATATGCCTGACATGAATTAGGAGATAGCACAGCACCTCGCTTCCATATAGCATTCCAGTGCAGATTCGACTTCCAGTCCTCATCAATACAACGCTTTGCTTGCAGTTACCCGTCTCGATCACGAACTGGGGCGTTCAAAGGAATTTCTCTTGAACCTGAATTGTCCCTAATGGATAGAATTTCCTGCTGACTGAAACTGTGCAGTAGGAATGAACTCCTTGAATGGCGATCACCCATCTTCACATACCATGTCATTCATAGCCCTGTTGCCTCATCCCGCTTGGTACGAATTCACCGCCACGGAACTGCCCGTTGAACCAAATACCTTACATGCTGCAGTTGTTGGAAGAGCCGGGCTCTCAGAACCGAGGAGAGGTCACTATTGGCCTCTTCATCCCCTTCCAGAAGGACTTCAAGGCAAATACCTCAAACGGTCTTCAAGAATGCCCCTGGAGCTGCTGTTGGAAAGGGCAGCCTGTGGATGACGGTTTCAGAATTCGCAGGCATTTCCTCCACCATTGTTGTTCAAAGCGCTCTCACTCGGCAATGAAGCACGAGTTCGAATCCAGCGTTAAAGCTCCAGGGCCGTCTTGGCGCCTAGCGTGAAATGTCTTCGGGAGACGACCCTGACCCTCCATTAGAATTCCTAGTCGTGCTTCCTTTTCATTCGTGCATAGGCACGATTGTGAACACAGCTGGCAAACAGCACTCGAGAGAAACAATTCCCCCGACGGTTCCTAATCAGAATCCACGCAAGGAACTGTGTTCTCGTCGCTTCTCCACAAAAGAGCACTGTTGCGGAGTCCTTTCGAAAAACATCTTTGGAAATGACCGGGGGGCCGAGTCAGTGTTCCACCTTGCCTAAACCCTCTGTACAGAGAGTAAGATCAAAGAGCTTGGCTCTCGAAAGAGAGTTCCCAAATCTTCTCCGCAACGGAAAACAACTCACGTATCCACAGAGCTCCATTCAGGACAGAACGGCTTTCAGCGGCCCCAGGGTCTAATTCACTGGGGATAAGAGCATACTGAAATCCAGGGCGAGGGACATGGATTACTGGGCGACAGCATGGGATCAATCTTCATATCATTCCAGGGCTTGATTCAGACATACAGCCTTTCTTGCTTCTACCAAAAATCTGTCACTGTTCTTCATGGGACAGAAAACAAGCCCTCCAAAGCCTGTACCCTTTCCTTTTACAGCGGAATGTTCTAATGGATGTGGATTTGCTGCACTTGGAGACGCAGTCCATTTGTAAGAAACAAATGAGAAGCAGCCGCTACAGCGTGTCCCATGTGCCGGGGCCTTGCCGCCTCGTCCCGCTTCGTACGAATTCACCTCCAGGAAAGGGCCCGATCGCCTAGATGTCTTCCCACGTTGTAGTTCCTGGAAGGGCAACGGCTCTCTGTCCAGAGGGGAAATCGGTGGTCGTCTCTTAGACCTCCATCAGACGCAGTTCAGGTCAAATGCCTAGAACATTCTTAAAGGCATCACCTAGAACACCATGCCGATAGAGAAGCCTGTGAGGTTGAAGTGTTTCTCCTGGAAGTGTTGCCTCCAGTTTTATGGGGCACAGTGATCTATCCTGAAAATTAGGCACACTTTGGAACCTCGCTTTACTGCTCCCAAGCTTGTCGGCGCTTCCACTGAAACAGCTCAGGGAGGAGATCTTAAATTTCCCGAGGAACTTCCCATCACGTTGACACTTGCATTCTTGAACCGGCCGTGGGACGAATACAGGGCAAGGTAGAAGGACAGACATTTCCCAGCACGGTTCATAATCAGACCCCACTCAGGAACTGTGCTCTCATTGCTCCTCGTCCAGGGAGCAGTGTCCCGCATCAGTGTCACGAGACCGCTTTGCAGATGACAGAGAAGCTGCCACTGTTTTAGAACGTGCGCAAGCGATGAGTGCCGTGTGGATGATCAAAGACTTTTTTGTCCAAAGTGTGTTCCCGCGGCTCTTCACACCATCAGCAGAGCTACATTCATTGCGGAGCGCCGTTCCGTTCTACGGGCGTCCAGAACTCTGCAGAAAAGGACATGCTCAAATTCAATATGCCTGACATGAATTAGGAGATAGCACAACACCTCGCTGTGTAGCATTCCGAGTGCAGATTCTGAATTCCAGTCCTCATCAATACAACCAGCTGAGCACGTATTGCCCGTCTCGATACGGAGCACAGGGGTTCCAAGGACTTTCTCTTTGAACCTGAGTGTCTCTAATGGATAGAGATTTCCTGCTGCCTGAAACACATTACGTTAGGAATGAACTCCATGAGATGACGTCCCATCTTCACAAACCATGTCATTCATAGCCATGTTGCGTCATCCGGCTTGGTACGAATTCACCGCCACGGACCTGCCCGTTGACCCAAATATCTTTACATGTTGCAGTTGTTGGAAGAGCCGGGCTCTCAGACCCGAGGAGAGGTCAGTATTGGCCCCTTCCAGAAGGACTTCAAGGCAAATACCTCGAACGGTCTTCGAGAATGCCCCTGGAGCTGCCTTTGGAAAGGACAGCCTGTGGATGAGGGTTTCAGCATTCGCAGGCATTTCCTGCACCATTATTGTCCAAAGCGCTCTCAGTCGGCAATGAAGCACACTTTCGAATCCAGCGTTAAAGCTCCAGGCCGTCTTGGCGCCTAGTGTGAAATGTCTTCGGGAGA
>NW_024347386.1:0-340 GCF_902729225.1 Pteropus medius
TCATGCTGAATTGTGGCTCTGGAACGCCCGGTGTCCACACTGCGGGGAGGTGGAGGTGCTAGGAGCGGCCTGTCTTCTGTGGTAGACCAGGGGTCCACGCATCTTTCCTTCGAAAATCCACCATATACATATATATGCATATAGATGAACATATATATGCATATATATGTATATGCTAGCTTTGGCAAAAAGCTCTCTGGTGACGTCCATTTTGAGCCAGAATCGCAGACTTCCGAGAAAAGGCTCACTTGCGGCAAATGCACAGCCCTCCCGGGGCCTTCGGTCTCTGTGGGCGATGCTCGGTCATCTGCGTGTACAGGGGTACCGAAGTTGGAGGAGC
>NW_024347387.1:0-353 GCF_902729225.1 Pteropus medius
CACAGAAGACAGGCCGCTCCTAGCACCTCCACCTCCCCGCAGTGGGGACACCGGGCGTTCCAGAGCCACAATTCAGCATGATCTCTTTTCATCCCAGAGGCCCCGGGGCTCCTTCCTAAGGCCTCGGCTCATTCCCGCTTTCGGCAGTGGAAATCAGACTTCAGGACGGAAGCAGACACCTCCCTCTCCCTCACCTTTCTGCCTGAGATGGTCGTATTGGTCCCCGTGGACGCATTCAAAATGAAGAAATGAAAGGCTCAAAGAGCTGATCGCAAAGCTCCTAAGGCACGGAGGCCGAATTCAGACCCACAGCTGTCTGCAGTGTTTCCCAACTGAACTCTTTCCAGCGGGTG
>NW_024347388.1:0-333 GCF_902729225.1 Pteropus medius
TAGAAACAAGAGATGGAGAGATGCCTGGGACTGGGAAAATGAGCATTAAGGGAGAATCAACAATATCTGTAACTTTTAAAAAAAATAATAAAATGTGTTTATGTATTACTTACATAATACAAAGTTAATAAAATTTAGTAAGGAATAAGGAAGGTGAGGAAAGAGAAAAGAAGTA
Source organism: Pteropus medius (assembly GCF_902729225.1). Taxonomy (NCBI): domain Eukaryota; kingdom Metazoa; phylum Chordata; class Mammalia; order Chiroptera; family Pteropodidae; genus Pteropus; species Pteropus medius. The sequence goes on from NW_024347388.1 coordinate 176, forward strand.
GAAGGAAAAGAAAGAGAAGCAATGGTATTACAACTAAACATAGTAAAACACTTTTGGTGGCAGGGGCAGGACAGGAAACAGTTTGGGGTCAAGAAGAACAGTGCAATTACAGAATATTCCACTCATGTATACATGGCCTAAGTGATGAAGCCAGGAAT
>NW_024347389.1:0-325 GCF_902729225.1 Pteropus medius
TAAGACAAAACAAAATTAATAGATTTATCTAACAAACATCAATAAGTTGGTATTTATTCTTAAACCTCTGAATGTTTTAGCTTAATTGTGTCTCCTATTAAATGAGAAAAATCAAACCCACTATGCATATGTATAATTTGCAATTCAGTTCTGAAAAAATTCTTCACAAAATATAATTAGGTAGAAAATTATTCCTCAAGTGTAAAGCTTAAGTCAGTACCAGACAGGAGATTATATTATGTGATCCTTTTGCTATTTTCCCCTCAGAAGCAGATAAAGAACTGGGTCTGATAATGTATGAAAACAAGAAGAAATGAACAACTAA
>NW_024347390.1:0-4771 GCF_902729225.1 Pteropus medius
CCACTCCCCCCATACCCTCCAAGACCTATCACCATGGAGCCCCAGGGTAATCTGCACAAACGCAACCTTAACTGCTAGGGATCTAAGAGGCTTAGATGCCACCTACTGGAAACCAAAATAAGAGCACCTTCTTTGCAGCAGGCTAAACCTTTTTTCTGGAAAAATAACAGGATACACTTCTGTTAATGTCCAGGCGGAGAAATACTCCATTAAACATGATGAACAAGCAAGGTGACAAGGCATCTCAGAAAGAAAGAGAAAAATCTCCAGAAAATGAGCTTACAGACATAGAAATATGCGATTTAAGTGACAGAGAATTCAATGATACTTCTGAAAAAACTCAATGAGATCNCATATGAACAATTTCAGGAATTAAAAAAAAAGAAACAACTAGATGAGTGGAGCAAGGAGATTGAAACCCTCAAGAAGAACAGAATAGATATTCTGGAGATGAAGAACATACTGCAAGAGTTGAAAAATGAAATAGCAAGCCTGGGAAATAGAGTCGACCAAATGGAGGAAAGGATCAGTGATATCGAAGACAGAAATCTAGAAATAAATCAGAAGGAAGAAGAGAGAAACTGAAGAATGAAAAATAATGAAAGAGAAATACAAGAACTAGCTGATACCATCAAGAGAGGAAACATAAGAATAAATGGGCATTACCTAAGGCAAGGAAAAGGAGCAGGGACTAGAAAGCATTTTCAGACAAATAGTGGACGAGAATTTCCGAAATCTAAGGAATGGACTGGAGCTTGGGATTCAAAAAGTCAACAGAACACCCACTTATCTCAACCCATAAAGGCCTTCACCAAGACACATTGTATTAAAATTATCAAAAATCAACGACAAAGACAGAATTCTCAAGGCAGCCAGGGAGAAGAAAATGGTAAAATATAAAGGAATACCCATTAGATTATCATCGTACTTCTGAGCACAGACCTTACAATCCAGAAAGGAATGGAACCAAGTATTTAAATTATTAAGTGAAAGGAACTACCAGCCTAGAATAATGTATCCAGCTAAGCTCTCCTTTAGATATGAAGGAGAAATCAAGACTTTCCCAGACATACAAAAAATTAGGGAAATCTATACTACGAGGCCTGCACTACAGGAAATACTGAAAGGGGTCAGCTTACCTAAAGCAAAATAGCAACAACAACAAAAATACATAATTAGGAGTAAAGTGACTATCAGGCAAATAGAAGCAGAGGAATGCAACCCTTATTAAGAGCAGGGCGTTATAAGCTTAAATAATAAGAAGTGAATTGTTATAACAAGATTGTAATGAATGTTCAGCATACACATGGACAAATTGAGACAACAATGACTGAAAAGGGGAGGGTTCAAATATCCAAATTTGCAAAGGGGAATAGAGATAACGCACACGCAGAAGAAAATAGGTGACTGTATATAAATAACTATGCTTTACATATTTGTAATGGTAACCACACACCAAAGATTCAGAATTGAAATATATAACATGAAACAAGAATCGGAGGCAAAACCCACAAAAGCCAACCAAAATAAATAGAAACACATGGACAAAGAAGCAATGGAAACACCAAGCTACCAGAAAGCAAAAGATAAAATGGCTATAAGAATACCTCATATTTCAATGATCACCCTAAATGTAAATGGACTGAACTCACCAATAATAAGGCACAAAGTTGCAAAATGGATCAAAAAATAAACCCCAACTATATGCTGCCTCCTGGAGACACATCTCAGCTCCAAAGACAAATATAAACTCAAAGTTAAAGAGCGAAATATGATATTTCAAGCAAATGGCATTCAGAGAAAAGGGGGAGTAGCAGCACTAATATCAGACAAAATAGACTTCAAAATAGAAAAGATAAAGAAAGACACTGAGAGACACTTCATAATGATAAAGGGAATCATGCACTAAGAACACATAGCACTTATTAATATCTATGCTCACAATCAGGGAGCACCGAAATATGTAAAGCAATTACTAAAAGAACTAAAGAGAGAAGCAGACCACAACGCCATCATAGTAGGGAACCTAAATACCCCACTGTTGGATATGGACAGATCATCCAAACAGAAAATCAATAAAGAAATAACATCCTTAAATGACCTTTTAGTCCAACTGGACATTATTGATATTTACAGAGCCTTCCATCCCAGAACAGCTGCTTATACACTCTTCTCTAGTGCACATAGAACATTCTCAAGAATCGACCACATACTGGGACACAGAGATAGCCTCAACAAATATAAGAGGGTTGAAATCATACCAACCATATTCTCTGATCATAATGCTTTGAAACTAGAGATCAACTGCAAAAAGAAATCAGGAAGAACCACAAATACACGGGGATTAAACGACAGTCTACTAAAGAATAACTGGGTCAGAGAAGAAATAAAAACAGAGATCAAGAGATACATAGAAACGAATGATAATGACAGTACAACATACGAACACTTTTGGGACATGGGAAAAGCGGTCATAAGAGGGAAATTCATATCATTAGAGGCCTACCTCCAAAAAACAGGAATGAGCCCAAATAAACAACTTAACGCTTCACCTTAAGAAACTAGAAAAGGAAGAACAAATGAACCCTAAAGTCAAGAGAAGGAAAGGAATCATCAAAATTAGAGCAGAAATAAATGAAATTGAAAAGAAAAGAACAATAAAAAAAAATAAATGCAACAAAGAGTTTGTTCTTTGGAAAGGTTAATAAAATTGACAAACCCCTGGCTAGACTCACTATGGAAAAATGAGAAAGGACACAAATAAACAAAATCAGGGATGAAAGAGGGGAAATTACAACTGATATTGCAGAAATACAAAGGATCATAAAAAATACTATGAGAAAGTATATAACACCAAATTGAATAACCTAGAAGAAATGGACAGTACTTAGAAAAATACTACCTTCATAGACTGAATCAAGAAGTGGAAAATCTAAATAGACTGATCAGCTGTATGGATATTGAAACAATCATTAAAAACCTTCCAAAAAGTAAAAGTCCAGTACCAGATGGTTTCACCAGTGAATTCTGCCTAACATTCAAAGAAGATTTAATACCCATTCTCCTCAAACTCTTCCAAAAAATCGAAGAGGACACAATACTTCCCAACTCATTTTATGAGGCCAATATTACTCTGATGCCAAAACCTGGTAAGGATAACACAAAAAAAGAAAACTACGGACCAATATCACTCATGAACGCAGATGCAAAAATCCTAAATAAGATACTAGCTAACCAAATACAGTAACATATTAAAAATATTATACTCTCTGAACAAGTGGGCTTCATCATCCCAGGGGCACAAGGATAGTTCAACATATGCAAATTGATTCATGTGATACACCACATAAAAAATTAAAAAATAAGAATCACATGATCATATCAACAGATGCAGGAAAAGCCTTCGACAAGATACAGCATCCATTTATGATCAAAACCATTCACAAAATTGGTATAGAAGGAAAGTACCCTAACATTATAATGCCATCTATGACAAAACCCTCAGCCAACATTATACTTAATAGTGAAAAACTAAAAACCTTCCAAGATCATGAACAAGGCAAGGCTGTCCACTATCACCACTCTTATTCAATATAACGTTGGAGGTGCCAGCAAGTGCAATCAGACAAGAGAAAGATATAAAAGGCATCCAAATAGGAAACGAAGAACTCAAACTGTCAGTATTTGTGGATGACATGATTCTCTATATAGAAAACCCCAAAGACTCCACAAGAACACTACTAGAAACTATAAGCAAATAAAGTCTCTGGATACAAAATCACCGTTGAAAAATCCATAGTGTTCTTATACTCTAACAACAAAGTGTCAGAAAAAGAAGTAGAAAAAGTAATTCCTTTTGCAGCTGCAACAAAAAGAATAAAAATACCTAGGAATATATTTAACGAAACATGTGAAGGATCTATGTAATGAAAAATTACAAGACCCTATTAAAAGAAATCAAAGAAGGTACAAAAAAATGGAAAGATATTCCGTGTTCTTGGATTGGAAGAATCAACATAGTTAAAATGGCCTCATTACCTAAAGCAATATACAGATATAATGCAATCTTCATCAAAATTCCATTGGCATTTTTTAAAGAAATAGAACAAAAAATCATTAGATTTGTATGGAAGCACAAAAGACCCCGAATTGCCAAAGCCATCCTGAGAAAAAAGAACAAGGCTGGAGGCATCACTCTGCCCAACTTCAAATTATACTACAAAGCAATAATAATCAAAACGGCATGGTATTGGCAGAAAAACAGACACACAGACCAGTGGAACAGAATCGGGAGTCCAGGAGTAAACCCATGTTTATATGGGCCAATAATTTTTGACAAAAAAAGCCAAAAACATCCAGTGGAGAAAGGAAAGCCTCTTCGATAAATGGTGCTGGGAAAAGTGGAAAGCCACCTGCAAAAGAATGAAACTAGACTGTTGTCTCTCACCACACACCAAAATGAACTAAAAATGAATTAAGGACCTGAATATAAGACCTGAAACAATAAAATTCATAGAAGAAAACAGGAACTAAACTAATGGACCTTAAATAGGATTTTATGAATTTGACCTCAAAGGCAAGGGAAGTAAAAGCAAAAATAAATAAATGGGATTACATCAAACTAAAAAGCTTCTGCACAGCAAAAGCTTGCAGACAACCAACCGAATGGAAAAATATATTTGCAAGCAATGCCTCTGATAAGGGCCCAATATCCAAAATATACAAAGAACTCATATGACTCAATAACAACAACAACAAAAAACAAATGATC
>NW_024347391.1:0-635 GCF_902729225.1 Pteropus medius
CTCTCTCCCAAATGCTTTATGAATCTAAACTGGAGTGAGAGGTAGAAAAAAAGCAATGCAGGGATATTTTGAAGAAAGCAAGTCTTTTGCAGTTGGAACGCATCTGGCAAAGGTGGTCAGAGGGGGAAAAAAACCAGAGGATTGACTGTACAACGTTGAGTTTTTTAGTATGTTGTAAAGTTAGATTAATAGTAGAATCTACTTCATGAAGTTATGAGATTAAATTAAGTAACTAAAGCTTTTGCTTATCAAAATGTCTGGCATAGTTAGTACTCAATAAATGGTGTTCCTCTTTCTAGTCTCTGGACCTCATTTTCCTTAGTTATAAATTGAAAATATTAGATCAATATCTAATAATGGAGTGCATGAAAATCACATGGGGGCTTTTTTCAAATAATACATATTAACTGACTTATCTTTCTTAGCAATGGTTTTCAAATATTATGTTGCATGAGAATGACCAGGGATAGCTTGTCAAAATGCAGATTCCTGGGTACTAGTGACTGACTCAGAATCCAAGTTTTAACAGGATACTGTTGCAAATGGTCCATAGAGTCTGTGTATGTGCATGTGTAAGATTCTCTGTTCCTGGAGGGCATACTAGATGACATATCTCACTTGTTGGGAACCAGTGG
>NW_024347392.1:0-5582 GCF_902729225.1 Pteropus medius
GCCTGGAGCTCTGCAGGAGGATACAGAGAGCAATGAGACGTCGTTTGTACCTCTAGGGGCTCAAAGTGTCAGGGAGTGCTTCCGCAACTTCTTTACCCCCCTACCCGCAGACGACCGAGCATCGCCCTCAGAGCCCCGAGGCGCCGGGAGGGCCGTGAATTTGCCGCAAGTGAGCCGTATCTCGGAAGTCTGCAGTTCCGGCTCAAAATGGACGTCAGTAGAGTGCTTTTTGCCAGATCTCCCCTAGATATAGCTATATCTATATCTGTATCTGAATCTATAGATATCTCTATATCTCTATCTCTCTCTCTTTCTCTGTTTCTCTCTCTCTCTATCTCTATCTACCTATCTATCTATCTATGTATCTGTGTATTTCTCTCACTCTTTCTCTCTCTCTCTCTCTCTTCTCTCTCTCTCTCTCTCTATATATATATAGATATATATACACGCAGACGACCGAGCACCGCCCTCAGAGCCCCGTGGGGCCGGGAGGGCCGTGAATTTGCCGCAAGTGAGCCGTTTCTCGAAAGTCTGCAGTTCCGGCTCAAAATGGACGTCACTAGAGAGCTTTTTGCCAGATCTACCATATACATATATATGCATATATATGTTCATCTATATGCATATATATGTATATGGTGGATTTTCGAAGGAAACCTGTGTGGACCCTGGTCCACCAGAGAAGACACGCCGCTCCCAGCACCTCCACCTCCCCGGAGTGTGGACACCGGGCGTTCCAGAGCCACAATTCAGCATGATCTCTTTTCATCCCAGAGGCCCCGGGGCTCCTTCTAATGCCTCTGCTCCTTCCTGCTTTCCGCATTGGAAATCAGACTTCAGGACGGAAGCAGACACCTCCCTCTCCGTCACCTTTCTGCCTCGGATGGTCGTAATGGTCCCCGTGGACGCATTCAAAATGAAGAAATGAAAGGCTCGAAGAGGTGATCGCAAAGCTCATAAGGCCCGGAGGCCGAAATCAGACCCACAGCTGTCTGCAGTGTCCCCAACTGACCTCTTTCCAGCGGGTGACGGCCTCCAGGGACGGAGGGGCCAAAGCCTCCTGGGTCCGCTGTCTGTGGGTGGCCTGGAGCTCTGCACGAGGATACAGAGAGGAATGAGACGCCGTTTGTACCTCTAGGGGCTCAAAGTGTCAGTGAGTGCTTCTGCAACTTCTGTACCCCAGTACCCGCAGACGACCGGGCATCGCCCTCAGAGCCCCGAGGCGCCGGGAGGGCCGTGAATTTGCCGCAAGTGAGCCGTATCTCGGAAGTCTGCAGTTCCGCCTCAAAATGGACGTCAGTAGAGTGCTTTTTGCCAGAGCTTTCCTAGATATAGCTATATCCATATCTGTATCTGAATCTATAGATATCTCTATATCTCTATCTCTCTCTCTTTCTCTGTTTCTCTCTCTCTATCTACCTATCTATCTATGTATCTGTCTATTTCTATCACTCTTTCTCTCTCTCTCTCTCTCTCTCTCTCTATATATATATATATACATATATATATACATATATATACCCGCAGACGACCGAGCACCGCCCTCAGAGCCCCGAGGCGCCGGGAGGGCCGTGAATTTGCCGCAAGTGAGCCGTATCTCGAAAGTCTGCAGTTCCGGCTCAAAATGGACGTCACTAGAGAGCTTTTTGTCAGATCTACCATATACATATATATGCATATATATGTTCATCTATATGCATATATATGTATATGGTGGATTTTCGAAGGAAACCTGTGTGGACCCTGGTCTACCAGAGAAGACACGCCGCTCCCAGCACCTCCACCTCCCCGGAGAGTGGACACCGGGCGTTCCAGGGCCACAATTCAGCATGATCTCTTTTCATCCCAGAGGCCCCGGGGCTCCTTCCTAAGGCCTCGGCTCCTTCCCGCTTTCCGCAGTGGAAATCAGACTTCAGGACGGAAGCAGACACCTCCCTCTCCCTCACCTTTCTGCCTGGGATGGTCGAATGGTCCCCGTGGACGCATTCAAAATGAAGAAATGAAAGGCTCGAAGAGGTGATCGCAAAGCTCATAAGGCCCGGAGGCCGAAATCAGACCCACAGCTGTCTGCAGTGTCCCCCAACTGACCTCTTTCCAGCGGGTGAGGGCTTCCAGGGACGGAGGGGCCAAAGCCTCCCTGGGTCCGCTGTCTGTGGGCTGCCTGGAGCTCTGCACGAGGATACAGAGAGGAATGAGACGCCGTTTGTACCTCTAGGGGCTCAAAGTGTCAGTGAGTGCTTCTGCAACTTCTGTACCCCAGTACCCGCAGACGACCGAGCATCGCCCTCAGAGCCCCGAGGCGCCGGGAGGGCCGTGAATTTGCCGCAAGTGAGCCGTATCTCGAAAGTCTGCAGTTCAGGCTCAAAATGGACGTCACTAGAGAGCTTTTTGCCAGATCTACCATATACATATATATGCATATATATGTTCATCTATAAGCATATATATGTATATGGTGGATTTTCGAAGGCAACCTGTGTGGACCCTGGTCTACCAGAGAAGACAGGCCGCTCCCAGCACCTCCACCTCCCCGGACTGTGGACACTGGGCGATTCAGAGCCACAATTCAGCATGATCTCTTTTTATCCCAGAGGCCCCGGGGCTCCTTCCTAAGGCCTCTGCTCCTTCCTGCTTTCCGCATTGGAAATCAGACTTCAGGGCGGAAGCAGACGCCTCCCTCTCCCTCACCTTTCTGCCAGGGATGGTCGTAATGGTCCCCGTGGACGCATTCAAAATGAAGAAATGAAAGGCTCAAAGAGCTGATCGCAAAGCTCCTAAGGCACGGAGGCCGAATTCAGACCCACAACTGTCTGCAGTGTCTCCCAACTGAACTCTTTCCAGCGGGTGACGGCCGCCATGGACGCAGGGGCCAAGTCATCCCTGGGTACGCTGTCTGTGGGTGGCCCTGAACCCTGCAAGAGCATACAGAGACGAATGGGACGTAGTTTGTACCTCTAGGAGCTCAAAGTGTCAGTGAGTGCTCCTCCAGCTTCGGTACCCCAGTCCCCGCAGATGACCGAGCATCGCCCACAGAGCCCCAAGGCCCCGGGAGGGCTGTGCATTTGCCGCAAGTGAGCCTTTTCTCGGAAGTCTGCGATTCTGGCTCAAAAATGGACGTCACCAGAGAGCTTTTTGCCAAAGCTACCATATACATATATATGCATATATATGTTCATCTATATGCATATATATGTATATGGTGGATTTTCGAAGGAAACCTGCGTGGACCCCTGCTCTACCACAGAAGACAGGCCGCTCCTCGCACCTCCACCTCCCGCAGTGTGGACACCGGGCGTTCCAGAGCCACAATTCAGCATGATCTCTTTTCATCCCAGAGGCCCCGGGGCTCCTTCCTAAGGCCTCGGCTCCTTCCCGCTTTCCTCAGTGGAAATCAGACTTCAGGACGGAAGCAGACACCTCCCTCTCCCTCACCTTTCTGCCTGGGATGGTCGTAATGGTCCCCGTGGACACATTCAAAATGAAGAAATGAAAGGCTCAAAGAGCTGATCGCAAAGCTCCTAAGGCAGGAGGCCGAATTCAGACCCACAGCTGTCTGCAGTGTCTCCCAACTGAACTCTTTCCAGCGGGTGACGGCCGCCATGGACGCAGGGGCCAAAGCATCCCTGGGTACGCTGTCTGTGGGTGGCCTGAACCCTGCAAGAGCATACAGAGACGAATGAGACGTAGTTTGTACCTCTAGGAGCTCAAAGTGTCAGTGAGTGCTCCTCCAACTTCGGTACCCCAGTCTCCGCAGAAGACCGAGCATAGCCCACAGAGCCCCAAGGCCCCGGGAGGGCTGTGCATTTGCCGCAAGTGAGCCTTTTCTCGGAAGTCTGCGATACTGGCTCAAAATGGACGTCACCTGAGAGCTTTTTGCCAAAGCTACCATATACATATATATGCATATATATGTTCATCTATATGCATACATATGTATATGGTGGATTTTCGAAGGAAACCTGCGTGGACCCCTGGTCTACCACAGAAGATAGGCCGCTCCTAGCACCTCCACCTCCCCGCAGTGGGGACACCGGGCGTTCCAGAGCCACAATTCAGCATGATCTCTTTTCATCCCAAAGGCCCCGGGGCTCCTTCCTAAGTCCTCGGCTCCTTCCCGCTTTCCGCAGTGGAAATCAGACTTCAGGACGGAAGCAGACACCTCCCTCTCCCTCACCTTTCTGCCTGGGATGGTCGTAATGGTCCCCGTGGATGCATTCAAAATGAAGAAATGAAAAGCTCAAAGAGCTGATCGCAAAGCTCCTAAGGCACGGAGGCCGAATTCAGACCCACATCTGTCTGCAGTGTCTCCCAACTGAACTCTTTCCAGCGGGTGACGGCCGCCATGGACGCAGGGGCAAAGCATCCCTGGGTACGCTGTCTGTGGGTGGCCCTGAACCCTGCAAGAGCATACAGAGACGAATGAGACGTAGTTTGTACCTCTAGGAGCTCAAAGTGTCAGTGAGTGCTCCTCCAACTTCGGTACCCCAGTACCCGCAGATGACCGAGCATCGCCCACAGAGCCCCAAAGCCCCGGGAGGGCTGTGCATTTGCCGCAAGTGAGCCTTTTCTCGGAAGTCTGCGATTCTGGCTCCAAATGGACGTCACCAGAGAGCTTTTTGCCAAAGCTACCATATACATACATATGCATATATATGTTCATCTATATGCATATGTATGTATATGGTGGATTTTCGAAGGAAACCTGCGTGGACCCCTGGTCTACCACAGAAGACAGGCCGCTCCTAGCACCTCCACCTCCCCGCAGTGTGGACACCGGGCGTTCCAGAGCCACAATTCAGCATGATCTCTTTTCATCCCAGAGACCCCGGGGCTCCTTCCTCAGGCCTCGGCTCCTTCCGCTTTCCGCAGTGGAAATCAGACTTCAGGACGGAAGCAGACACCTCCCTCTCCCTCACCTTTCTGCCCGGGATGGTCGTAATGGTCCCCGTGGACGCATTTAAAATAAAGAAATGAAAGGCTCAAAGAGCTGATCGCAAAGCTCCTAAGGCACGGAGGCCGAATTCAGACCCACAGCTGTCTGCACTGTCTCCCAACTGAACTCTTTCCAGCAGGTGACGGCCGCCATGGACGCAGGGGCCAAAGCATCCCTGGGTACGCTGTCTGTGGGTGGCCCTGAACCCTGCAAGAGCATACAGAGATGAATGAGACGTAGTTTATACCTCTAGGAGCTCAAAGTGTCAGTGAGTGCTCCTCCAACTTCGGTACCCCAGTACCCGCAGATGACCGAGCATCGCCCACAGAGCCCCAAGGCCCAGGGAGGGCTGTGCATTTGCAGCAAGTGAGCCTTTTCTCGGAAGTCTGCGATTCTGGCTCAAAATGGACGTCACCAGAGAGCTTTTTGCCAAAGCTACCATATACATATACATGCATATATATGTTCATCTATATGCATATATATGTATATGGTGGATTTTCGAAGGAAACCTGCGTGGACCCCTGGTCTACCACAGAAGACAGGCCGCTCCTAGCACCTCCACCTCCCCGCAGTGGGGACACCGGGCGTTCCAGAGCCACAATTCAGCATGATCTCTTTTCATCCCAGGGCCCCGGGGCTCCTTCCT
>NW_024347393.1:0-456 GCF_902729225.1 Pteropus medius
TTTTTCTCTGTCTGACTTATTTCACTCAGCATAATAATCTCTAGGTCCATCCATGTTGTTGCGAATGGCAAGATTTCATATTTTATGGCTGAGTAATATTCCTCTGTATATATGAATTGTAACTTCTTTATCCAATCATCTATTGATGGACACCCAGGTTGCTTCCATATCTTGTGTAATTCCTGGGTCAAAAGATAGTTCTATCTTTAATTTTTTGAGGAACCTCCAAACTGTTTTCCACAGTGGCTGTACCAATTTGCAATCCCACCAGCATTTGTTGTTCTTTGATTTATTGATGATAGCCATTCTGACAGGTGTCAGCTGATATCTCATTGTGATTTGAATATGCATTTCTCTGATGATTAGTGACCTTGAGCATCTTTTCATATGTCTATTAGCCATCTGTACATCCTCTTTGGTGAAATATCTATTCAGGTCTTCTTCCCATTTTTTAAT
>NW_024347394.1:0-436 GCF_902729225.1 Pteropus medius
CTCCCCCAAATGGGGCTATGATAAACTCTCAAAAGCTGAAGACAGATTACGATTCTCTTAACCTCATCTTCTCTGAGAACCTTCATCAAACAGTGGCAATAATGCCCTTTCGATATGCTTTTCTGATGACTTTTAAACTAATCACCTTTTTCATTCATTTATATTGCAAATACTTATTGTTAAAATAATGAAAAACTTCAGAAAATCTATTCTTGTCATTCACAATATTAAAAAACAAAGGAGAAAAACTATATGACAATAACAATAGATTTAGAGAAAGCATTCTATAAAATTCAACAGCTATTCATGATCTAAAAAACACAGTTCTTTACAAACTAGTAGTAGAAGAGAACTTTCTTAAGCTATAAACTCAACACATTTAGTCATGAAATGTTTTTAAAAATTATCTTTAAAATCAAGACTAAAGCAAGGATAT
>NW_024347395.1:0-504 GCF_902729225.1 Pteropus medius
ATGCAGCTATATATTTCTCCTTAAAAACAGTGTCTATAAACAGTTCATTCTGTAAAAGTACAGAAGATTAAAGCTTATCACAAAATTATACTGATTTTTTTAATGGTTTCAAACATGTTTCTAAAATTTATTTTGTGGTGTAAGGCTGTAATGGGTAATGGTCTTTATTCGTGGATGTTCAACATTTGGTAGATATTAATTTAAAAAATCATGGATTATAAATAGATGAATATTATACAAATTTATTATCATAGCTTGAGGAAGACTGTTGGTAGCAGAAATAGCTCTATAGATGTATTTTTGGTACTGAACTAATATTAAATGAGAAGAAATGAATGAAAAAGATTGAATATTATGCCCTAAATAAAATTTGCCCTAAATAAAAATTATGCCCTAAATAAAATAAAATTTGCCCTAAAAACATGTATTTCTAGAATTATAAAACCTAAATATATCATTTATTCTAGTCCTTTGTCTCATGTATTCTTATGATATATAGTCCAA
>NW_024347396.1:0-538 GCF_902729225.1 Pteropus medius
GGGGCCTTGGGGCTCTGTGGGCGATGCTCGGTCATCTGCGGGTACTGGGGTAGCGAAGTTGGAGGAGCACTCATTGACACTTTGAGCTCCTAGAGGTACAAATTACGTCTCATTCGTCTCTGTATCCTCTTGCAGGGTTCAGGGCCACCCACAGACAGCGTAGCCAGGGATGCTTTGGGCCCTCCGTCCATGGGGGCCGTCACCGGCTGGAAAGAGGTCAGCTGAGAGACACCGCAGACAGCTGTGGGTCTGAATTCGGCCTCCGTGCCTTAGGAGCTTTGCGATCAGCTCTCTGAGCCTTTCATTTCTTCATTTAGAATGCGTCCACGGGGACCATCACGACCATCCCAGGTAGAAAGGTGAGGGCGAGGGAGGTGTCTGCTTCCGTCCAGAAGTCTGATTTCCCCTGCGGAAAGCGGGAAGGAGCCGAGGCCTTAGGAAGGAGCCCCGGGGCCTCTGGGATGAAAAGAGATCATGCTGAATTGTGGCTCTGGAACGCCCGGTGTCCACACTGCGGGGAGGTGGAGGTGCGAGGAGC
>NW_024347397.1:0-697 GCF_902729225.1 Pteropus medius
ATAATTGAAAAAATGTTTTGCTTGGTTGTTGATGATCTTTAGTGTGACATGACTGATTTATTTTTGACTGAAATGAGATCCTTTGCCTCCTTGGGTCTGCAAGTCAGATGGACAGGATTTTTGCTACCAAATGTGTGGTCCATGGACAAGCAGCCTGAGCATCACCTGGGAGCTTGTTAGAAATGCAGATTCTTAGATTCTACCCCGATCTGCTGAATCAGAACCTAAATTTTAACAGAATCCCCAAGTGATTTGTACAGGCATTAAAATTTGTCAAGCATTGGTCCATCAAACACAGATACTAATTCTATTTGAGTTCATCTTTTTATTTATTGCATCCTTTTGGCAAATACCTGAATGCCTAACGATGCTTAGAAATGATCCTGCCATGCTAATCAATGTTGATGGGTGAAAGAGTGGAAGAGGAATCTTAGATATTGTCATTCAGAAAAAGACCGAAAAGATACATGGGACCTTGTGAGCAAATAAGACCAGTTATAGTGGCCAGATGTATACATATCGTCATCCTTTGCTGCTCTTCTGTTCTCTGCATTTTGTTATAGTCAAATCCATGTCCTTGGCATGGACAGATCTTATGCAGAGAGGGCCCCTTATGGCAGGGTACCCCAGAGACGACAGGGACAGGAGACATGGCCTCTGCTCCTGGGTTGGTGCCACCCTACTTCCATTCACTTCT
>NW_024347398.1:0-345 GCF_902729225.1 Pteropus medius
TCCACTGCGGAAAGCGGGAAGGAGCCGAGGCCTTAGGAAGGAGCCCCGGGGCCTCTGGGATGAAAAGAGATCATTCTGAATTGTGGGTCAGGAACGCCCGGTGTCCACACTGCGGGGAGGTGGAGGTGCTAGGAGCGGCCTGTATGATCTCAAATGTCTAAGGAAAACACAGCCTTTTGTTATAAAAATCACCATATATATATAAATATATATATAGAAAGAGAGAGAGAAATCCATAGATAAATAGATAGATAGATAGATAGATAGATAGATAGATAGATAGATAGTTAGATAGATAGATGGATAGATAGATAGATATAGAGATATCTATAGATACACATAAAG
>NW_024347399.1:0-33053 GCF_902729225.1 Pteropus medius
AAACAACAGCGGACCAACTGTGCAGTGCCAGGGCCCAGTGCAGAATCATAGGAAAGGACCCATGTCGGAAATTATTATCCTCTTTGCTGTGACTGGTACGTGGGGAGGGCTTGAGAGTGAGGGAGACTGCAGCACGGGGGACACATGACTAAACAGATTTAGTGGAACTAGGACAGCAGGTGACAGCAGGTGATGAAGGGTGTTTATCATCCACCCGAGAAAATGAGGAGCAAGAGGTTAACATGCTGCAGGCAGCACAGGGACCCTGTGGGACAGAGTCCTGGGGGACAGGTCCTCCCATGTGGGCCATGTGTCCCGTCTGAAGGGAGGCCCACGTGGGGACAGTGTGTGTCTGTGGGGGGCAGAGCCTGAGCTCAGCACACAGGTCCCTGCACTGTGCTGTGTCTCTGTGTGGAAACAGTTCCCAGCCTCAGGACACAAAGCCCACAGGTGGTCTCTCTGTCAAGAAATCAGAAAGGACACATTGAAAGCTGCTGTGGGAAAGGTCCCCAGGCCCTGCTGATACGCTGTCAAGAGACAGGTTATTTCTTCATTTCTTGTGTGCGTGAGAATGTGGAAAATTAGAGCCACAAAGAAGCAGTAATTCTCCTGGGAGGAAGCTGAGAGTTTTGAGAGGAAATCGCTGCTCCCAACAGGAAGCCCTTTCCCCAGCTCCCTCTGCACCTGCTGCTGGGCTGGTCTGTGTGTGCTGTGCTGTGTGTACCCTGAGCACCCCCTGGTGTCCTGAGCTCCCCTCCTGTCTCCCTCAGGGAGGTTTGTGACAGGGCTCACACTGAAGTCCCCTCACTGTGTCTTTCGCACAGTAATACACGGCCGTGTCCTCAGGCTTCAGGCTGCTCATTTGCAGATACAGCGTGTTCTTGGCGTTGTCTCTGGAGATGGTGAATCTGCCCTTCACAGAGTCAGCGTAGTATGTGCTACCACCACCACTACTAATGGATGAGACCCACTCCAGCCCCTTTCCCGGAGCCTCGTGGACCCAGCTCATGCCGCAGCTACTGAAGGTGAATCCGGAGGCCGCACAGGAGAGTCGCAGGGACCCCCCGGGCCGCACCACGTCTCCCCCAGACTCCACCAGCTGCACCTCACACTGGACACCTGCGAACACAGACACGTCAGAGTCAAGAAACGGTCACACATCCCTGTTCCTCACTCATACCTAGTCATGTACTCAGTGTCTCTGGTTCCCCATCAGTCACCTCGTAAAACAGCGAGGAAGAAAACCCAGCTGAGCCCAAACGCCGTGGTGCGGTGTGCGTGTTCAGACCTGATCCCGGAATGGGGGCTCCTGGGAATCGTGGGGCTGGGCTCCTGTCCCAGAGCTGCAGGCTCAGGGCTGGGCTGGCTTTGATCGGCAGAGGGGCCCTACTTACATGCCCTCATTCTATTGGCACAGCTTTGAGACTGGACGTGTGTATGAAAGGCAGTGCCCTGTGCAGGTGTGAGTGTCCTGGACACTTTGGTGGCTGAGACAGCGTCCCATGTATCATGACTTCTTAGTAAGTGATTGTGCTGGGACCATACTCAGCAAGGATTGTCTTCTATTTTTATATGTGCACAAAATACGTGATTTGGGTCTGTTTTCCCTTCCCTTGGCCGAAGCGAAGCTACACGTTGCCGCGCAGGAGAGCTGGGCACTGTGTCAGACAGCTCCCATCTGGGGAGAGTTAGCTCGCATGGCTGTCTCTGTGCCACCCCCTGGGCCCTGCTCCCCTGAACCAGCTCCGGGGTAGAGTTGGGCATGCCCCATGGGATTTGTAGAAACCGCTTCCTATAGCTAAAAGTCACTTTTTAGCATCGTAGTGTCTGTGTAAGATTGTATAGAGAAATGAAGAAGAATTTTTGAGTCTCTGAAGGTTAAGCTGTCATCTATGTGTATACCAGTCTACTGGAACCATCCGTCCATTGTGTACTTGCAGTAGCCCTAATGGTGCATGTCTGACCATTGTAAACTGTACAGCACAGCAGGATGCAGGCATCATTTGAATCTACGGGCACGTTATTGGACGCGGAAGCAAGGAGCACAAGTGCGGACAGCCCCAAGCACTTGTCCTCTACTGGCGTTATTCCCAATGACCCTCTAGAGGGACCTGTATAAAGCCCAGCTGAAGCAGGCTTCTCCTGAAGAGACTGACAGGCAAGAGCCACCATCCTCGCAGGAACCAGGGACCCTATCAGTAGGGCGATGCTGTGGGGGACGGTGTTTAATATTAGTGAACCTGTGGGTGGATGGGAATATTTGGTGGGCTGCTAGAGTCTGCTTCATGCTTAAAACCTGTGGCCGTTCCATGGGAAAGACACTTTGTCATTCCAGGTTCATTAGACGTCTTGAGATACAATAACTTTCTTGCGTAATCTGAGCAACACCTGACACAGCCACAAGTGTTCACACCGGAACCAGGCAGAGGGAGATCAGACTCCAGGAGAAGAAAGAGGTCTATGACCAGAGATGTGAGGTGACGTCCTCGAGGCTGTGGGGATGGAGAACGGGCCCTGAGGCAGGGTGTAAGGAGAAGCCGCTGCAGAGCCAGGAAAGACACAGAAACCTCTGTCAGAGGTTCTGGCTGCTGAAAGAGACCACCACATCCTGGGTAGCATGTGACCAACACTGTTGCACGACCCACAGTCCAGGAGGCGGAAATGCAAGGTCCATGCGGCAGCAGGGTCACAACCGGTGAGTGTCCACTTCCTGCTTCATGTGTCCTTGATGTGTCCTCATATGGGAAAGACATGCATGCTCTCTGGGGCCTCATTTAGAAAGGATCTAGTCCCCTTCATGGGGACTGTGCTCTCACCACCCAGCACCTCCCAGAGACCCCACCTCCTAACACTGTCCTCTGTGGGGTTAGTAATTCCACATGTAAATATGGGGAACACACGTGTTCAGACCACAGCACACCCCCAAGATTCTGGGCACATGTGTTCCTGCCAACACCTTGATGTCTGTCCAGGAGTCTACTCAACCTAACTCCCCTCATCCAGAGACCAAGGAGGTGCATGTGTGCCCTCGGCAGAAGCAATGACAAATGACAGAGACCTGTGAGGAAACGCGGTCCCTGCATCTTCCTGCAGGACACCTGGACTCGTGACACCTTTCCCTGAGTGCCAGGTGTTCCCGTGAGTGTCATTTATAGTGACAGGTTTCCGTCTCTGTGTGAGGACGTCAGAGGACACTGTTCGCTTCCTTCCTCAGCCCCACACGGCTGCCCTCTCCCTCAGGGTTTCTGTCACTCTCAGAATGTGGGCTGTCACTCTGTGTGTTTCGCACAGTAATATGTGGCCGTGTCCTCAGGCCTCAGACTGCTCAGCTCCATGTAGGCTGTGCTAGTGGACTTGACTGCGGTCATGGTGACTCTGCCCTTGAACTTCTGTGCGTAGTCTGTGCCACCATTATTAGGGTTAACGCGTCCCATCCACTCAAGCCCTTGACCTTCTGCCTGTTGCACCCAGTGCATATAGTAGTCGGTGAAGGTGTATACGGAAGCCTTGCAGGAGACCTTCACGGAGGCCCCAGGCTTCCTCACCTCCGCCCCAGACTGCACCAGCTGGACCTGGGCGTGGACACCTGTGGAGAGGAGACAGCAGTGGGTACAGAGCCCTGACTGGCCCTGGTGCCCTCGTCCGCCCAGGACTGGGGATCCCCTTACCTGTGGCCACTGCCACCAGGAGGAGGACGCTCCAGCTCCAGTCCATGCTGAGGGTGGTGCTGTCAGGGCCTCTGTGGCGGAAGGTGTGATGGTGGGTGTTGTGAGGACACAGACAAGTCCCTACTTAACCTAGTGCACCTCATCCCATTTGCATATTCATGAGGTAGAGTATTCATAGCTGAATTCTTGGCCCCACCTGAGAGAGAGTCAATGATACAAGGACCATGCACAATGTGCATTTGTGGGTCCAGTCCCAATTCTTGTTGGAGACATTTATTATCTGCCCAGGCCCTGATCTCAGTACACAGTTCTGGCCACTGAGGAGCACGTCTCACAAGACTTCTCCTCACTGTCCACCTCCTTTGTGTGACACGGAGACACCGGAACTGGTTCTAGGCTATTAGTGAGAATGTCTCATTCCAGGGTCAGAGTGTCTCCTATATGCCACACCTAGTGATTTAGTCAACCATCCTTGCCACCAGCTCTTCACTACTCAGAGGACTAGGTGGCCTAGATCTGTTCCTCGTGTGTGGTTCCTATTGCTTTCTTGAGTTTGGCAAAGGTTCCTGACAGAGTAGGACATTGTTGTTTCTTCAGCATCCCTGTCTGACTGTTAATTAAATGTTATGAAAGGAGGAAGCCCCAGACCCGCCGAGTAAGGCCCTACCCACTCCCCCTGCACCTGCTACTGGAGCTGAAGTTCTTGCTTAGTGGGTCCTGAGCACCCCCTGCAGCCGTGTGATCACCCTGCAGGAGAGGGCCCCATGTGGGCTCAGGGGCATTGACCTTGCAGTGCCTGCAGTCCAGGATTCAATGTCTGTGCCCTGACTTCGGGATGTTCCCTCAGCGACACCATATGCATCACCTCCGGAAAGAGTGAATAGGTCTCAATCACCCCCCACTACGCTGCAGGGAGTCCCTAAGCAAGAGCTTTGTGAATCTACCAGGAGCCCCTTCCCTGGGGCAGACGGACGCACTGACACAGGCAGCACTCCCCTGGGTTTGGAAGCTCTTGAGGGTTTGGGGACTCCAGTGTCCTTTAGTTCCCTCGGGTTGAAGGTGACATTGGAAAATCCCTGCAAACACAGACCATGCTGTTTGATGGACAGTCTACTTCTACTAGTCTATGAATTAGATGCACACAGCAGAGGTTCCCACGGATGTCACCTTTGACCTGTTACTAGATGTAGGGATCTAATCTCACTACGTGTAAGAGACACCTGGACAGATAGAATTGACACGAAATCACTGAATGTCATAATATATTCGAGTGTCACTCAGGAAGCTGGAATCTGGAGAGTGTAACAGACAACGACGTGTTAGACCTCAGGTGAGGTCACATTTTGAAAGGGCATCGGTCCCTCTGGCTAGACTCGAAAGGTGCATGTGTCACCTCACTCCAGGACCAGGTGCTGTCACTCCTGGAACATGAACCAACCGATGAGAGCGCTCTGTTCCAGGGGGAGCTGAGAGCAGGCGGGAGGAGACGCAGGAGTCCTGGCTTCCAGGATGCACAGGGACACGAGGTCCACGATCATGTCTGGGAGGCACTGGTCTCTGCGTGAGGACGTCTCGTAAGCGCTGCTGTCTGGAACCTGTGCCTGTGCCGACATAACCAGAAAGGTGATGAACATCCTTCTGGTCAGTGAACCTGCTCACAGTTATCCCTGGGATCTCGCTATATGTGAACTGTATGCCCACCACTCATGTGGTGAACCCTCACACACAATCGACAGTACTGGAGAAGGACTTTATCCAACAGAATGCGTACCATAGAAGACAATGAACAGAAAGAGCAATATCGTTCGTTCTCTCCAGCATTGAGACTGCACTGAGGAGTCAGTTCTTGCCCTGTGGGGAGGGATACTCACTGGGAATTTTGGTCTCTGCACTTTGAACATGGACTTTCTGCCCCCACAATGTGGGACAAAGAACTTCTGTCATTTAAGCTGCACAGTCATTGGTGATTGTGATGGCAGCTTGAGCACATGAGACAGACTGTGGTTCTGAGAAGTGGGTGCTGCTGGAACAAGCACCGAGGAAGGTGCATGTGGACGTGGAAGCAGGTGATGGGTAGGAGGTGGGAGACTTTTAAGTGCCTGCTAGAAAATTCCAAGCTTGCTATGAGGGGTGTTACAGGTGATTGTGTGGAGAGCTCAGAGAAAGGACAGGAGAGCCGTGGAGGAAGCTCCCACACTGAGAGAACACGCACACAGTCACGAGGACACGGTGGTTGGAGTGTCAACATTGGGAGCCGTTTTAGTGAAGTGTCAATGGAAATGAGAATAGGTCATGAGTATTGGAGGAAATGTGACCTTGTCACAAAGTTTCAAAGAAGTGGGTGGCCAGGCTTAGGGCGAAGTCTAAGGTAGAGCTGTGCGCAGTGCAAGTGTGTATTTAGCTCGGGGATTACTAAGCTAAAGGCGGGTTGGTTGGTTCCTTCTTTGTAATGTTTCCAGTAAAATGTGATAGGACAGTGATGGATCAAAGACAGCAGTATGAATCGAATGCCTCTCAGAATGTGGAGTTGTGAAAAAGGGCCAGTCATCCGTAAGCCAAAATTGGGGACTATGTTCTGAAGAGGGCAGGAAAAGTGTTGCTAAAAACATTACATAAAAAAAATCTAAGTCCTGGCCTGCAGGTTTGATCGGCTGTCTCAGCGTCAGCCAGTAAGGGTTGATTCCAGCAGAAGCCACTTTGAAATGAAGGGGAGTAGAAGGTGGGGTGCAATGAAGGGAGATGTCAGACTTCATGGATTTTACTAAACAGGATCATAACCCACACGGTGCTGAAGATGCAGTATGTTGAAGAAAAGGGCACAATGACCTTGGAGGAGACTCAGAGGTGATCAGGGAGGATTCTCTGGTCAAGACCTGGACCATCAGCTCAGTGTAACGGGTGACACGGCCTCCAATCAAAGCCTTTGGATTGACCAGCACCTGGCAGTGCCTGGGGGTGCGACTGCCGCCCAGCAGAGCCACGGAGAGACTGTCGTAGAGTCCAGATGGAGGTTTCCACTCTTTGTCGGCCCCTCCATCGTATTTAGGAAGCACATAAGTCATCAGGTTTGATAGGTTCACAGTTGGAGAGAACGTTAGACTCAGTCTGAATCGTATGTCAAGTCCCACTAATAACTAATAAGATGATATTTAGATGAGACTTTAGACTTTAGAGTTGGTGCTGTAACTAGTACTATATTTGGGACAGTTGGGTTAGATTTAATGTATTTAGCATGAGAGAAAGCCATGAATTTTGGGGTCCACTGGTGGAATATTATGAACTGAGTTCAGTTTTCAAACTTCATGCCTTGGAGTCTGAATTCTCAGTGATGATGTTTAAATAGGGCATTGAGGAGGCTTGAAAACTAATTGAAGTCATAGTGTGGTGGTCCCACCGCACTAGGACTGGAGTTGTAAAAATAAGAACATGTGAGAAGTGACCAGCATATCCAGCGTGTTCCCTGACCCCTGGCTCACCATGGCCACAATGAGGTGTTTACCTTGATGCTCAGTATACGTTGGTCCATCAAGATATTTTGTTTCATCAGGTTTCTGAGTTCTTACTGGTGCCCCTGGTTCAGCAGGCAGCTGTGCCCCGACCTGACACAGACTTGTCCTTCAAAAGTGTCTGTGTGACATTGAATCATAAGTGTGTTTGACATGTAGGGTAAGAATGTCACTTTAGACCCCCTGATATAACCTGTCTGGGTGTCCATAAACGGAAAGACATGTTAGAGGGACGATTGGAGATGAAGTGGGGACAGGTGAATGCCACATATGTACATAATCCCTTCCCTGTGACGGGCTGGGCAGAGGCTGGGAGAATGACCAGTCTTTCTCAGGGTGTAGGAGAGACTCAGTGAAATTTGGAGAGTAGATGACATCTGATCATGTTCGGTGTGTTTCCAAATCCACCCGATTCAGTGAAGAGCTGGAGGGTCATGTGTTGTAGGCAGGACAGAAACGGCATTGGGTAGAGTCCTGGGGGCTGATCCTACTCCTGTGGCCATGTGTTCTGTCTGAAGGGAGGGCTCATGTGGGGACAGCGTGTGCCTGTGGGGGCAGAGAGCCTGAGCTCAGCACACAGGTGTCTACACTGTGCCGGGTCTCTCTCTATGTGCAGGTATTTTCTGGCCACAGAGAAGAAGGCAGCCCTCAGGATGGTCCCTCTGCTGAGACATGAAAACAGACACATAGAAAACTGGTGAAGGAAGGTCCCCAGCCACCAGTGATATGTCGTCTACAGACAGACAAGGTGCGTTTTCACTTTAGTCTGCAGTGAGAATAGGAGAAGTTAGAGCCACGTCGAAAAAGTCAGGGTTGTCCTTGTGGGCAGCTGAGAACTTTGAGAGGAAATACCTGCTCCCAACAGGAAGCCCTTTCTCACCTCCCTGTGCACCTGCTGCTGGCCTGGTCTGTGTGTGATGTGCTTTGTGTGACCTGAGCGCCCCCTGGAGACCTGATCCGCCCCTGCAGCTCCCCTGTCTGTCTCCCTCAGGGAGGTTTGTGTCTGGGCTCACACTGAGGTCTCCTCACTGTGTCTCTCGCACAGTAATACACGGCCGTGTCCTCGCTGGTCACGGAGTTCAGTTTCAAGAAAACCTGGCTCTTGGAGGTGTCCCTGGTGATGCTGAGTCGGGACTTAAGTGAAGGGTTGTAGTATGTGCTTCCACCACTCCATATACCACCGACCCACTCCAGCCCCTTTCCTGGAGCCTGGCGGGTCCAGTGCACAGCATTGCTGGTTAAAGAGAACCCAGAGACGGTGCAGGTGAGCGAGAGGGTCTGCGAGGGCTTCACCAGTCCTGGGCCCGTCTCCTGCAGCTGCACCTGGGACAGGACACCTGGGGACAAGGAGCATCAGTCCTGTCAGTCACGTGCTGTCACAACCATCCCACAGACCCCTGTCAGACATCTGAGACACTCACCTTGGGGGGCTGTCACCAGGCACAGGAGAAGACCCCACAGTCTCATCTTCACCTTGACCACAGCACTGCTTCCCCAGAGACCTGAGCCCTGTGTGAGGAGAGAGCTGTGAGCGTCCACAGCCCAGACAGGTTTTACCCTGGGGCTGGAGGAGGAATTTGCATGTGGGCAGCCTGCTCCTCATAAGTGGAGAGGGACTGGGTCAGGCTCCCTGAACCCTCTGGGAACCCAATGAACATCTCTACTCAAGCTCACTCTCTCATACGTCAAGCATATGGGATCACATGGTTTATGAGAGACATTACATTCAGCTCAGGGGACACCCTGACTTTTCAGAGCATAACAAGAAAAAATGGGCTAGATGAGTAGGTTACAGTTTTTAATTCTCATGCACTGTTCAAATAAATTTACAAGGCTTTAGCAATCGCCCAGGTACTTTCTGATACCTAACACTCCTATATACAGCCACGACTGCCAAATTTTTATACTCATATGTCATATACAAATAATGCCGACCTTGGTCTAAAATATTAAAAATAAAGAGTATTCCTTCCCATTATCTTCTTTTCTTAGTTTGTGACCTATTTTCTTACCTCATGACATTTTTGTGACTGTGTCTACCAGAAAATATTCTTTGTACAAATATTCCACCTCCCAAAGCATATTGTGGAAACCCAAATAAATTCCATCAAAATAACCAAACTTTGGCATGAAGAAAGGTCAAAGCAAAAATGTGAGTATGCAGTGTATAAATTCATCATCTTGCAAATAGAGAAATGTTTACCCTTGATTAACTAACTCGTTTTCCCAGTGTTGGTGTTTTCAGGGATGAGGAGCCCACAGTCAGGCAAATAGTGAAGTGCCTGAGCAGCTGTGCTCCTGGGACAGGACGCTGTGACCCTGACAGGACTTCCCTTCCTCCCCAGCCTCCCTGCACTGTGGGGTGTGCTTTGTGGTCTGAGGGTCTGGGATCCTGCATAATGTGTAAGGTTTTTATTTAATCCACCAGCAACATTATACCAGATATTTGAGCTGAAACTGCACTTTCCCAGTGTCCGCTCATCCTTTCTTTTTCTGGACGGTATTTCTAGTGGATAAAAGATTCCTTTTTTCACAAATTCTGATTGATCAGTATGTTATTTCATGGGACTTGTTGTTAAAGTTTTGGCCAATCAATCACTTAGCAGCAAGACGACAGTCACAAAAAATGCATTGTTCTTATAAAAGGTAAATTTTTTATATTTTACACTTAAGTTAATGTTTTCAAGAAAGCTAATTTTTCAATTAATTTTCAGATGTACTCTGATGTTCCTTTCATGTTTATTAATTTTTGAATATGAATAAACAATTGTTGCATCACTACAAATAAATGAAAGTTTGAGTCCCACCCAGCCATGTATATGATAGACATAACCTCCCGCCTGATGGTGTGTGGAAGTGGTGAACTTGGGTGGTGATGAGGTAATGAAGGTGGAGCTCTCATGAACAGGATTAGTGTCCAAAGAATAGAGACCCAGGGGCTGCGTCACCCTTCCCCCAGTGAGGGCACAGAGACAGGAAGACGGTGTGTGAACCAGGAAGCGAGACCTCAAGATGCCGAGTCTGTTGCTGTCTTTATCATGGTCTTCTCACCCCTGGACTGTGTGAAGCAACTTCCAGTTGTCCTATAAGCCACTTCATCTCATGTTATTCTTTAATAGCAACTCGCATGGGCCATGAAATCGGTAAAGGGAGATGGGGGTGCTGCTGTAACAGATACATAAAAACTGGATGCTGCGTTGGAGCCGGGCTGAGAAAAGATGCTGGAAGGGTGTTGAGATGCGTGTTAGAAGAAGCCTCCATGCTGTGGATGGGTCTTTAGAGGAGGATCTGGGGGGAGCTCAGAGACAAAGACGGGAGCCGGGGAGCAGCCTCAGTCTTCGTGGAGGAAACCTCAGTTGTCCTGAGCAGATGCAGAAATGTGGGTGACGACAGCCATCGTGAAGGGTGCTCAGATGGTGCCGGAAACTTCTTATTGGCACCTGGAGGGAGGCGGTCCTTGTTATGGACGGTGGGGAACTTGTGTGACGTGTTTCTCCTGCTGTTCTGTGGAAGGTAGAATGAGGAGAAGGGAATTGGACACTCAGCTGTGGCTTTTTCCACGCCAAGGGAGGCCAGTCAGGCTTGTCCCCTGACGGCTTGTGGTGAAGGACAGCAGAGACGGGTCTAAACTGTTCGCATCATGTACGTTTGACCTTTTACATCCGCCACAATAACAACCACAACCACATTTTCTGACAAGAAATACAGCACAGTGCATTGGTCCTCAGGAAGCCGTCACCTCCACGTAGAGGGTACCCCGTGGGACAGGCCCAGCTACTGCTCCTGGAATCCGATATTCTGGCTAGTGCTGGGACCACACACCTTTGAGCCACTTCAGTCTGGGACTGGGACAGAAGGGACAGTGGGGAGGCCCATTGCTTGGTGACATGAACGTCCTAGGAGTGACAATTTGGAGGGACGACGTGCTGCACCCTCCGCCCACTGCAGGGCGACTTAGGAACATCAGCCGCCAGCTCTCCCTCTGCCTGCTCTCGGGGTCGGACTTGCACTGGGGCCTGACACGTCTGCAGCCTCCCCTGAGCTCTCAGCATTTTCTCTACAAGTGTGGAGGTTTCATAACAAAATACGAGTGAATGTTCCAACGAACGTCATCTGTCGCCGAAACTGCTTCTCATAAGGCCTTGACCACACCCCTTCTCTAACTGTCTTTGATAAAATGAACCTGCTTCTTCTGAAAACATAGAATGCTACATGAAACGGTCAGTTCCTTGTGAAAACATGGTAGGCCTCCTCTCTCCGTTTTTTTCAGTCCCCACTAATCCAGTTGTTGCTCTCAGATATTCTCCATGTTTGTTAAAATCTGTAACCCATGTACTCTAAGTCAAAATTTATCATAAATAACCTGATCTGGGCTGACCCAAACACACCCGAATGGCATGGACTTCCATGGTGGACAGCGGCTTCAGGTTTTGCGGACACTTCCAGTATGGCTGTCCCTATGAATTTCCCAAAAACTTTTGTCCTGCCCAGTGCGTCCCCTCCATTGATGGCACCCAGATCACACAGCACATCCGAGGGTCCCATCTGCAGGTCCCCCCTAAAGCACACCTGAAGGCCATGACTCAGGGATAGTTGGAGCTGCACCAGGTGCGTCCTCCATAGCATCTTTTACCAGACATCTTGTCCAGTTGGCTATGGATAGTCGTTTGTCTTCCCAATGTGTCCACACTGAGGACGACAGGGCTGTGCAGAGCAGTGCATTGAGGAGGGGGAAAGTCCCATCTGCCTCTCCTAATGTGCCTGAAGCTGCCAACATGAGCTCCAGGTGCTCATGCTTCAGTTAGAGCAACATGTGCTCTAACTCTCCTGAGTCGTGAGAGTTAGAGCACAAACACCACACTCGCTATATTTAGGGACCAAACTAAGGGAAATGCAAGGAAAAAAATTCTAAAGGGAAAGAGAGTGGATTAAGTAAAAGAACGCAGGACCCATGCTGAGACATTTTGGTACACATTTGACATCAGGAGAGTTAGAGGTGGAATCCAATGGGTTTTATATCCTGAAAATGGCCTGGTCTCTACCATGGCCTGAGAAGACCCGAAAGTATTATGTGTCTGGGACACCACCAGGGTCTCCTGTTTGAGTCTGATTTGAAAGGATTCAGGGGTGCCCCCGGAGCGTTCTCAGGACTCAGAGCCTGGTGAAAACTGCCAGAGTCATTTCGGACTCTGTACGTGACTATTTCGTGCAGGTGAGAAATGTGTCCCTCATTACAAAGAAAAAAACCCAAAACACCACATGTGCATTCAGAAACGTCAGGAGTGAGCAGAGAAGGATAAATGTACACAGGTTCCCTTGGAAACTGCCACATGGACAGGAAGCCACAGATCACACAGGAAACCAACCCTGAGTCTCGATCCGCAAGATATGTTGGTGTGAGACACAAGTCCATGGAGTTTGTGTGCCCCCTGCAGACCCTGACCCCCTGCAGTCCCTGACCCTCTGCAGACCCTGAATCTATTCAGGCCGTGACCACCTGAAGGCCCGGAACCCCTAACCCATGACTCCCTGGTGTCCTGAGTACACTTTTCCTTCAAAGCCCCACAGAGAAACAGAGACTCAACTGACCCCGCCCCTTACCCAGCATTCAGTGGTGCGTCCCTCCCGGTACAGACTTATGGACCCTCCTGTGCAAACCATGTCCCCTCTCAGTTACTTCTGTCAACTGACCCCACCATCTACCCCTAGGCCACAAGTCCCCAGCTGCCACTGCTGCTCCCAGCGGTGCCCCTGTCTCTCTCCTGTGGCGATACTGCAATTGCAACTGTCTTAACTAAAACCTTCCTTCCAATGTGATAATTGTTGGAGGACATTTTTCAAGTCACAGAGAGAGAATAAAGTGAAGGAGACGTCAATTCTCAATCATCTCCTGGCAGGACACAGGTGAGGAGCTGGCTCCTCTTCCATCAGGTGGCTCCTCAGGACACAGGAAGGTGGATCCCAGGGCACAGCGACAGGCCAGAGGTTGGGTCTGAGCCACAGCAGCTCATCCCCAGGTCCTAAGACCCAATGGAGTTCTCTCAGATGCGCTTAGAATCATCTTCAGCTGGTGATTTCTCTCTAACTTCATTTCCTCTCTTAGGAAGGGAGGGGTCTGGACTGTGACCATGTGCCTGCCCTGCAGTGCATTTTAGAATGAGGTAACTGGTCTTTTAGGACCACAGGTCCACAGGTGGAAAAGATTCTGCCCCAGGATGCATGCACCCGAATCCTCACTGACAGCTGAGTTAGAGATTACACTTGGGACTTTGGACATGATGCTCTTCAGTAATTTGGGCTTCAGGTCATGCTTTAATGAGTCAGCTTTGGGGGATGTTGGGATGTGCTTAGTGGAACTGGCCTGTGGGGTGGATGTGAGTATTCGGAGGGCTGTTTCAGTCGCTCTGTGTTCAGAAGCTGTGACAGTTCCATGGGAAATTCACATTGCCATTCCAGGACCATCAGACGTCTTGAGGTAAATGGCTTCCTCTTTTATCTGAGACACTCCTAATACAGCCACAAGTGTTCACGCCAGAGCGAGGCTGAGGAGATTAGACTCCAGGGGAGAAAGGAAGCAACGTCACTGCTGACGTGAGGCTGTGGGGATGGAGAACGGGGCATGAGTCAGGAAGTAAGGAAAGCGGCTCCTGAATCAGGAAACACAGAAGCAGACCACTGTCTGAGTTTGCTCAGGCTGCTATGCAAGAATATGAATCCTGGGTATTATATAAACAACATCGCTGTATTTCCCCCAGTTCTGGAGGCGGCAATGCAAAGTCAAGGTGCCAGCATGGTCACCACTAATGAGAGTCCTCATTGGAGTTCGTATTTGGCAATTCTCACTCTGCCCTCACATGGAGGAAGGGGCATCCATGGTCTCTGTGGCCTCATTTTGATAAGATCTAGTCCCCTTCATGAGGACTCTGCTCTCATCACCCAGCACCTCCCAGAGACCACACCCCCTAACACTGTCCTCTGTGGGGTTAGTAATTGCACATGTAAATTTGGGGAGCACAAGTGTTCAGACTACAGGCCCCCCACAAACACCGTCATGTGTGGTCCTGCCAACACTTTGATCTCTGTCCAGGGAGACTGGCTTCCTGCTCTGATCTCCAGACTGTGAGGAGTCAATGTGTGTAGACTGTACACCGAGTGTGTGGTACCGTGATTGAGCAGGGACAGGGAAGTCACACAGGGTGGATGTAGGTTGCACGTCATCAAGGGTCTCCCCACGGTGCTCCCCGTGTGTGAAGACAGCAGTCCTGCCTAGGGACTGGGACACTACAGGCTGTGGTCAGAGGGGAAGAGCCTCTTTATGAGCTCAGCCCTGCAGGAGAGAACTGAGGGGGACTGTGCTAGAACCTGGCTCACACGTCACCATGACTTTGCTACCAGGAGTCATGATTGTCCTCCCAGAAGGTCATTGGCCTGATGTTGGACCTCAGACTGGGCATTAGGGGTTCACTCTTCAGTCTTTATACTTACCTATATTGAAGCGTCATTCCCTTTTCAGAAACAGGGGGAAGTGGGAGGGATGGCTGGGGGATCTACAGTTCAAACCTGAATCTGACACCAACACTTAATCCCAGATGATGCCTGAACTAACTCCCCTCATCCAGAGACCAGGGAGGTGTATATGTGTCCTATGAAGGAGCCATGACAAATTACAGGAACCTGTCAGGGAACACTGTCCCTCATCTTCCTTCAGGACACCTGGACTCGTGACATCTTTCCCTGAGTGCCAGGTATTCCCATGAGAATGTCACTTATAGTCTCAGGTGTCTGTCTATGTATGAGAAAATCAGAGGACACTGTTCCCTTCCTTCCTGAGCCCCACACAGCTGCCCTCTCCCTCAGGGTTTCTGTCACTCGCGGGATGTGGGTCGTCACACTGTGTCTCTTGCACAGTAATATATGGCCGTGTCCTCAGGCCTCAGACTGCTCAGCTCCATGCAAGCTGTGCTGGTGGACGTGTCTGCGGTCATGGTGACTCTCCTCTGGAATATCTGCGCGAGCTTGTCTCACTATCTTTAGGATCAATTCTTTCCATCCACTCAAGCCCTTGTCCTGGTGCCTGTTGCATCCAGTACATATAGTAGTCAGTGAAGGTGTATCTGGAAGCCTTGCAGGAGACCTTCACGTAAGCCCCAGGCTTCCTCACCTCGGCCCCAGACTGCACCAGCAGACTTGGCCATGGACATCTGTGGGGAGGAGACATCAGTGTTTGCAGAGCCCTGACTGGCCCTGGTGCCCTCATCAGCCGAGGGCTGGGGATCCCCTTACCTGTGGCCACTGCCACCAGGAGGAGGACGCTCCAGCTCCAGTCCATGCTGAGGGTGGTGCTGTCCGGCCTCTGTGGGTGAAGGCATGATGTTATGTGCTGAGGACACAGACAGGTCCCTACTTAAGCTAGTGCACTGTGGCTCATTTGCATATTCATGAGGCAGAGTATTCATACCTGAATTATTGGCCCCACCTAAGAGTGAGTCGATGACACAGGGATTATGCACAATGGGCATTTGCGGGTTCAGTCCCAATTTCTTTTGGGGGACACATATCATCTGCCAGGTCGCTGATCTCTGTGCATAGTTCTGTCCCTGAGGAACAGTCTCACAGGATGTCTCCTCACTGTCCACCTCTTTTGTGTGACATGGAGACCCCGAACTGGTTCTGGGCTCTCAGTTCTCCCTGTATCTGGTCCTCTGCCCTCTGCACTGCACCCAGCTGCTTCCCCTAACATATGCCAGGATAGGTGTACATGCTTAGGGAGATTTTCAGAATCTCCTGGCTGGACACTAGATCATGTTTAATGCTAGTGGAAAGACGCAGCAGGAAACAAATAATGTAAGAGGATGAAAAAGGAAGGGTGGAGATTTGAATAAGATGCCTTTGAAGGTAAAGAGTAACACACACACCAAGGGGAATCAACCATCACAACCAGATGGATGGTACAGTGCGGCAGGTTCGTGCTGAGGGGACAGGAAGTTCCATCTGATAATTATTTTCCAGGAAGAGCTGAGAGGATAAACCGAGATAAGAGCGTGAACTTAGAGAAGGTGGAGCAAATGTTTGAGGGGAGAGGAGTGTCTGTGTTGGCTCATCGGGGAAACAGAAGCTTGAAATCTGCAGAGAAACAGAGCAGAACTCCTGGGGCACATTCACTTCACTGGAGTTTAGGGAGAATATACAGCATTTTCAGCTCTCTGGTTTCTATTGTATTCTCTAGAATGCCTTGTGGGACTAGTTACAAAAGTTGGGGATATAATAAAGCTCAGGCACATTAGGCACTTTCTGGGGAGATGCAAGTACAGATTTGGGAGTAAAGAAGTTCAGGTTATGAAAATTTGTCATTGGAATCCTTGACGTCTCTATGTAATCTTTGGGATTGCTTCCACTGATTCCACTGCAGGTGGGAGCCAGCGAGAACATGGACCAAGGTGCAAAACTGTAGAAAAAAATACTGGAACATGAGGTGTTGTAACTGTCAAGACTGAGGTCACACACATCTGGGCATCTTGATTCATTAGTTTGAAATTCTCCTCGTTGTTCAGCCAGTTCTAGCCGTCTGTTTTACTTCACTCTGAGACAGCCACGCATGTTATCTAGAGCCATGGAGATATTTTGTTGTTAGTGTGAAGGAATGCAAATCATTCGTGTCTGTGGATTTGCATTTTCCAACTTTCTAGAATTCGCTTTTTAGTTCTATTATTTTTCTGGTGTAATGTGGAGGATTTTCTGCATAAAGATTAAGTCAAACTGCCCATATGCAAAATGAGATCATTTACCTTTCTCCTTTCTGAGTTAGACAAGGTTTATTTCTTTTTCTTGCTTAACGATCCTGACAAGAACTTCCTGTTCCGTGCTGTATAGAATCAGCCACAGTGGGCAACCTCGCCTTTAAGAATCTCTTTCTGATATTCTGTGTAGCACGACATCAGCTGTTGGATTCTAATTCACACTGGGCTTGCAAGTGCCTCAAGAGGCCAAGACATTGACTGAGGCTGGCTGTACCAGTTCCAGGCTTGAGACTACTCAGCAAGAGGTCAGCAAGAGCACACCGAGGCCCATCGCTGCCTGTTTGGGGTTTGCAAATATTTGAGAATCTTCAGGAAACAGTCCGCAGCATTGGCCATGGCAAGCTGGTTGTATGGAAATTCCCCTGGAAATGGCTTGGGTGGGCCCACACATATAAAGGGGTGGGGTCCAGGGAATCACATGGGCAGGGTACGTGGTGTCAGCCAGGTTGATGGAGACTCAGATATGGTACTCATCTCGGTCCGCAAGTCAGGTGGGGAGTGCTCAACAAAGGAACAATGGCCTCTGCCAGCACTTTTGTCTCGGAGAAAGCTGTCCCTCCAGCCCTCACCTTGAAGCCCAATAATTCCTTGCCTCTCATACATCCCCCATACTTTTGAAGCTGCTGATTCAGCGCTGGAACTCAGAGCGAGTTCATCAGCGGTAAGTCCTTGTGCAAGCCATTTAAAGAAACGCCTGGAACTCCCGCAACTCTTTGTGTCTCTCAGCACCATCCCGTCGGTTTTCACAGACGTAAGTTGCAGGAACTTCTTTTTCTGACCCTGGAACCTTGGGCTGGGGAGCACAGTGTGGTGTTCAAATCCCTCACTCCTCTAGGGTCCTCTGCAGCTGAGTTGGTCCTTCTGGTTATAAACTGCCACACATGGCTATTGGATCAGCCTGTTTTATAGCTACATCCCTCCTACCAGTCTCAAGGTGGCTTTTGCTGTGTGTCTCCATGTGTAGGACTCAGTTCAGCTAGACTTCAGGTGATTCTCAAAGATGATTGCTCTGTAGTTTCGTGTAATTTTGATATGGTAGTGAGGGGAGGAAGCACAGCCTTTACCTGTTCTGCCATCTTGGTCATAAAAGATATATTACTTCTGTACCAAATTTTCTGAGAATTTTTATCATGAATGAATTTTGAATTTTTTAAACAATGCTTTCGGTTTTTTCTATCTATGTGATAATATTGCTTTTCCCTTCACTCTGTGAATGTGGCATATCACATTTTTGATTTACATATTTTCAGTCCTACTAGAATTCTAGAAATAAATTCCACTGGATCATGGTAAGTGATCCTCTCCACATGCTGTTAAATTTCTTAGTGTAGTGAGAATTTTTGCATTCATGTTCCTCAGGAATATCGGCCTTGCATTTCTCTTAGTGTCCTCACTGGGCTTCAATATGTGTAATGGATCCCTCCATGAATGAGTTTAGAACTGATCCCTCTTCTTTGAATTCTTGTAAGAGTTTGAGAAGATCTCTTGGAGAAGGTGTTCGCTGATCCTGAAGCTGTGGTAGAATTCACCCTTGAATCCATCTGGAACTGATATTTTCTCTGTTGGGAGATTGTCATTACGACTCAATTATTTTGCAAATTTTGTACCAATCTAGCAATGTTGGGATTAAATATCTAATTTAAGTACCAAATAAGTGTACTAATAAATACAACTGTTGGTGTTCTCATCATCTGGACACCACACTAAATTCTCCCCACACACATAGAACTCAGAGGGGATAGCCCAGCCGGCACCCTAATTCTGCAACCTGCAGTTAGAGCTCAGCAACGCACACAGATGAGGGAGCCGCAGGTGGTTTCTGCATCATGGATATACCTGACTTTATTGACAGTAGCCGGGGGTGTCTCTGCAGGCCACAGGTGTGCAAGACCAACTCCGACACTGAGACTCAGCAATCAAATATATCTCTGCTCTTCCATTCAGAGAAGGAGGGATTTGTGAACAGATGGACAAACTCATTCTACTCAATACTCATGTACATAGAGAGAACCCAGTGAGGATGGGAACATGTCTTCTCACAAGACGTTTGAAAGTTCCTCTTGAGAAAGGCATCTCTCAGCCAGGACACTCCAAAGGAGTAAGGGATAATGCATTTGGGATTAGTGTGGAAATTACAGTTGTTTGCAGACCACGCATTTAATCTCATATTTCATCCAAGAGGATGAAATAAAATTACGTTTCCTGATGTAAAATCCACAGAGTTTCTTATTCCTGAGAACACACCTCCTGACCTCCAACTCCAGGAAACACAGGACCAGGTCCCCAGGTGCTTCTCTAAAACTTTTTGTCATTGGTGCTGAATACAGAGCCTGGTGATAACTCCCAGACCATGACAGAGATAGGCGGTGAGTCTAAGCACAGTCATTTCAGTGTGACACATGAGTCGTCTCTTTTGGGCATTTGTCTCAAGAAAGACCCATGATTTTTTTAGACCCTTCTTAAAATGCGAGGTAGTGTAGAAAAATTCCACCTTTTACGCACAGACTTTAATTGTGTGCTGATCCAAACATTTGCTTTTTCTTCGTCCATAATTGATATATTGCCTTTGGTTCATGTGAGAATATTACCATGATTGCAATTCAACTTGAAAAATCAGAGACTTCAGTGGTACTCACAGGCCCATAACTCTAGAGGGCAGTCCTGGGGAGATGATTTTAGACAGGAAGACCCAGACTCTGACAGGAAAAAATCTGTCACTTCCATCGACACCTGGTCCTTTATTTGTCCCTGTTCTCAGTGTTTCTTAATGCCCCCTGGTGTTCTTAGCATCGTTTGGTATCCTGAGTGTCCCCAGGTGTCCTGAGCATCATCTGGTGTCCTGAGCGACTCCTGGTATTCTGAGTGTCCTTTGGTGACGTGAGCTTCTTCTGGTGATCTAAGCGCCCCCTGGTGTTCTGAGTGTGCCCTGCAGCCCAGCCCTCCTGTCTCCCTCAGGGAGCGTTGTGTCTGGACCCCCACTGATGTCCCCTCGCTGTTTCTTACACAGTCACACAGCAGTGTGTCCTCAGTAGTCATGGAATTCAGTTGCAGGGAGAACTGGTCTGTGGATGTGTCTCTGGAGATGAAGATGCATCTCATAAGGGTCAGGCTGTCGTAAGTGTTCCTACTGTAATGCTTGTCCCCAACCCTTTCCGGGACCTTCCATGGGGTCTGGCAGTTCGAGCTCCAGCAATGACCACTGACTGGGTTAGAGAATCCAGACACAGCAAAGGTGAGTGAGTGGGTCTGCGAGGGCTTCACCTGTCCTGGGCCCGACTCTTGAAGATGCACCTTGGACAGGACACCTGGGAACAAGGAGCATCAGTCCTGTTAGTCATGTACTGTCACAGGCATCCCATAGTCCCTTGTCTGACATCAGAGACACTTACTTTGGGGGCTGTCACCAGGCACAGGAGAAGACCCTACAATCACATCTTCATCGAGAACATAGAGCTGCTTTCCCAGAGACCTGAGTTCTGTGTGAGGAGAGAGCTGTGAGCATCCACAGCCCAGACAGGACTTATCCTGGGGCCTGAGAGGAATTTGCATGGGGTGCAGCCTGTTTCTGATAAGTGTGCAGGTATTGAAGTCAGTCCGCTTATGCCCTTTTGGGTCCTAGGACATTTTTTTCCCTTTCTTACACACATGCCTAGGTGTGAGATGGGAGGACACTTGGTTTAGGAAGCACTTTGGAATCAGGTCAAAGGACATCCTCTTCTGCGTTTAAGAATCAGTGTGGACTAGATCTGTGGATCATATAATTTTGATCATGGATTATTCAAATTGATATTCAAAAAGGAAAACTCTTCCATACATCTCCCCAAATTCAAAGAAACACAGTAAATAGACTCAACCTGCCAAATTGTGTAATCATTATTTCATATATCATATTATATTACTATCAACTTTGCTGTAAAAGTACTTGCAGAGTCAAGAACAGTCCTTCCCCATGACCTGGCTGAGAACCATTGTCCCTGCAGGTGCAGCCCTGGCCTGAGTCAGCTCCAGGGAACAGGCCAAGCCAGGTTAGGACCCACCCCCCACGAGGCCAGACCAGGCCATGCAGCCGAGATGAGGTTTGAGACCCTCTTTGACCCTCCTTTCTTCTCACATTCCCCAGTGCAGGGCAGCCCCTTCCTGCCGGTGTGCGGATCAAAAGATGACCCAAGAAATAACTCCCAATGAGCTCTGACCACCCTGGAACCATCTTCGTCAGCCAACCACAGGGACTACTCTGGACCAGCAGGCGTTCTGAGGGGTGAGTGCACGCTGACCTGCATCCTGCTCATGGAGAGTCAGTTTGCAGCCTGCCACCATGTTCACCTGGGACCCTGAGAGGAGGGAAGTTGCGAGGGTGACTCCTGGGAAGGGGCCGCGTGGTGTTGGCGGGTTAAGTACACAAGTGCAGGGGAAACGCAATCGTTGCATCCTTCATAAATCACTAAAGCGAGATGAAACATGTGATGGGATTGCACAGCCTGGCGAGTGCTTCAAAGCCGGCTTGCACCCCTGAGACTTGTACACCACCCGTGTTCTAGAAAACCATAAAGTGAGGAGTAAATATTTCACAGTGCATGGTATGAACTGGGACGAATCTGACAGACTTAAAATCTATGGGCCAGATGTGAAATTTCCTCAGGCTGGTAAATGTCTCAGGAGATCTCATCGTTGACACAGTGTGAGAATGGGGGTCAGTGCAGCCTCGTGGGAATGAGACTGACGAGCGATGGCATCGCTGAACTGCAGGCACCGGGGGACACGCCTGTGAGGACCCGTAGGCACTGGATGGCCGTGACCAGCATGATGGCAACGGAAGGTGGTCATCTCAGGAGAGAAGCAGTGAGAAGGTCTCCTCCAGCGTGCAGCCTTCCAGCACCTCAGCGGACTCCCATGTGCTCTCCAATCCCACTCTGTTCCCCGTCTTCAAGTTGGGGGAGGAGAACAGAGTCCAATCACGTCCCAGGCCAGTCCAATTTGTGGTGTGTGGTTTCAGTGTCCCCAGAGGTGCCCGCAGATGGGACATGCTCTCCCCTTCTCAGAGGACCTGCCACTCTCACCAGAGAAGCGTTTCAGGGGAGCGCCTGGAGTGTCTCTGTGTCTGTTCTCAAAGACCTTTAGAAACCACGGGGCCTGGAGACGTGGATCCCAGGGGCTCTGATGGCTTTCCTTACTCACATGCCAGGAGAGGTCAGAGGGCAATGATGGCTGTCTGCTCGGGACACGTTCAAGTGAAAATTCCTGTGAGAAAGCGCCTGTCATAACGATGAGGCCATGTTGTTTGATGGACAGTCTACTTCTACTAGTCCATGAATTAGACGCACACAGCAGATGTTCCAACAGATGTCACCTTTGACCTGTTGTTACTAGATGTAGGGACTAATCTCATTACATGTAAGAGACACCTGGACAGATAGAATTGACACGAAATCACTGAATGTCATAATATATTCGAGTCTCACTCAGGAAGCTGGAATCTAGAGAGCACAACAGACAACGACGTGTTAGATCTCAGGTGTGGTCACATTTTGAAAGGGCATCGGTCCCTCTGGCTGGACTCAAAAAGGTGCATGTTTCACCTCACTCCAGGTCCAGGAACTGTCACTCCTGAAACACAATCCAACCCATGAGTGCTCTGTCCCAGGGGAGCTGAGAGCAGGCGGGAGGAGACTCAGGAGTCTTGGCTTCCAGGATGCGCTAGATTTGGGGGACCACAGGTGTAATTATATGGACTGAATTGTGCCCCTCAAAGTCTGCATATTGGAGTTTGAATTCCCAATGATGGTATTTAAATTTGGGCTTTTAGGAGGCAAGAAAGGCTAAGTGGTTTGGTGGTCCCACCCCACTAGGACTGGAGTGTTGGGAAAAGAAGAGACATGAGAAGCTACCGGCACATCCAACGTATCCCTTGACCCCGTCTCACCACAGACACCGATGAGGTGTCCAACACGGTGCTCTGTACAGGTGCATCCATCAAGATGTCCACTGTCATAAGTTTTCTGAGTTCTTAGTGGTGCCCAATGGTCAGCAGTCAGCTGTGCCCACACCTGACACAGACCTGTCCTTTAATAGTGAACGTGTGACCTTGAATCATAAGTGTTCGCGACACGTAGGGTAAGCAGGTCACCTATAGACTCCCTGAGTATATACTGCCTGAGGGGTCAACAAATGGACAGAACTGTTAGATTAACGATAGCACATGAACTAGGGACAGGTGAATGCCATATATGCATAATCTTTCTTCTGTGACTGGTCTAGGTGGAAGCTGGGTGATTGAGCTGGGACCCAGCTTCATGGAGCTCAGATTTAGTGAAATTAGGACAGTAGATGACACCTGGTCATATTGGGAGGGTTTAAAATCCACCTGAGTAAGTGAAGACCTGGAGGGTCCTGTGTTGTAGGCAGGACAGAAATGGCATTGGATAGAGTCCTGGGGGTCTGATTCTACCCTGTAGCCACGTGTCCTATCTGAAGGGAGGCCCACGTGGGGACAGCGTGTGTCTGTGGGGGGCAGAGCCTGAGCTCAGCACACAGGTCCCTGCACTGTGCTGTGTCTCTCTGTGTGAAAACAGTTCCTAGTCTCAGGACACAAAGCCCACAGGTGGTCTCTCTGTCAACAAATCAGAAAGGACACATTGAAACCTGCTGCAGGAAAGGTCCCCAGGCCCTGCTGATACGCCGTCTACAGACATGTTACTTCTTCATTTCTTGCGTGTGTGAGAATGTGGAAAATTAGAGCCACAAAGAAGCAGTAATTCTCCTGGGAGGAAGCTGAGAGGTTTGAGAGGAAATTGCTGCTCCCAACAGGAAGCCCCTTCCCCAGCTCCCTCTGCACCTGCTGCTGGGCTGGTCTGTGTGTGCTGTGCTGTGTGTACCCTGAGCGCCCCGTGGTGTCCAGAGCTCCCCCTCCTGTCTCCCTCAGGGAGGTTTGTGACTGGGCTCACACTGAAGTCCCCTCTCTGTGTCTCTCACACAGTAATACAGGGCCGTGTCCTCAGCCTTCAGGCTGCTCATTTGCAGATACAGTGTGTTCTTGGCGTTGTCTCTGGAGATGGTGAATCGGCCCTTCACGGAGGCAGCGTAGTATATGTAACTGCTGCCACTACTAATGTATGAGACCCACTCCAGCCCCTTCCCCGGAGCCTGGCGGACCCAGCTCATATCATAGCTACTAAAAGTGAATCCAGAGGCTGCACAGGAGAGTCGCAGAGACCCCCCGGGACGCACCACGTCTCCCCCAGACTCCACCAGCTGCACCTCACACTGGACACCTGTGAACACAGACACGTCGGGGTCAGGAAACTGTCACACATCCCTGTTCCTCACTCACACCCACTCACGTACACAGTGTCCCTTGTTCCCCATCAGTCACCTCGTAAAACAGCGACGAGGAAAACCCAGCTGAGCCCAAACGCCATGGTGCGATGTGCGTGTTCAGACCTGATCCCGGAATGGGGACCCCCTGGGAATCGCGGGGCTGGGCTCCTGTCCCAGAGCTGCAGTCTTAGGGCTGGGCTGGCTTTTATCAGCAGAGGGGCCCTATTTGCATGTGCTCTGATGTATAAGGAGCTCTGGGGTTGGGGCCCCACAGAGAGGGCAGCAACCCAGAGCCGGCCTCGGTGTCTCTGGGCACATGGTGGCAATGAGAACATTTGGTAAACTATGCCTTTTATTGTGACATGTGTTACTTAAACACTTAGCACCATCATCTTATTTCATTTTACTCAAGCACGTAAGTCATGTGATGTGATATCATTTACCCGCATCACAGGTGAGCAAGGCCAAACAGGACCACAGAGAGCTTGCTGGTGTCGAGTGCACACGTGTCTAAGAGTGAACGCATGTGTCTGGCCTGCACGCTCCCCACTGCACCCCACTGCTCCCCTGGGCCACCTCCAGGACAGAGGGGACGTGCCCAGTGAGGTGCAGGTCTGCGTCCTGCATCAGCGCGTGTGGGATTAGCTGCCTTCTAGTGCTAACGGAGAGCACGTGCGAGAACCAGGGTCACAGGTGTATTGCAGGCATCGGGCCCATCTGAGAGTCACTCTCTGTGTCTCTATCTTTCTCTGTCCACTGATAAGTGCACTTGTACGGTAGTCGTCTTGCTGTGGTAGAGCTCTGTCCGCCACAGCCACGCCAGGATGACGTGTACAGTTGGAATCGCACGCACACACATGATGTCCATGTTACATCCTCAGCATCATAATTTGAAATGCAGTGTGTGGTGAGACCCGGGCTCGCACGAGTCAGTGCTGAGTCTTCTTCTGATGCATGCGTCCACCTTCGTGTGAGTCTGTGTACCAGCTGAAGGGTGTTGGATTATCCTCAGTCCCTGGGCTCTACAAAGAAAACCAATTCTCAGCCTGTTGATGTAGAGACCTGAGAAAATGTTCTTATTCTTATGACGCACAGCCACAGTGAAGAGCAAGCTGCACTAAGTGCCAGTTAATCCATTCCTTTGAACATTTGGGTATGGGAAGTCACACCCATACCTAAGGAAATTGCACCTCAAGGTCTGGAGACTGAGGTTCCTGCAGAAAATAAGGGACCATACTCAGCCTACCCATGATAGCTCTTTGGAGGGCAGAGCCCTAGAAAGAACAAATATTTAACTATAAAGAGTTAATCTTTTAAAAAACCAGTGTGCTAAATCAGGGAGCAGTTCCCCCAGTGAGGGCACAGAAGGCCGTGTGTGAACCAGGAAGCGAGACCTCAAGATGCCGAGTCTGTTGTCTTTACCGTGGATTCGTCTCCCCCAGGACTGTGTGAAGAAAATTCCAGTGGTCTTTTTAAGCCACTTCACTGACTACTATAGTTATATATACACAGTCATCCATTTTCTTCCGCACGTGCCTTATCTCCATTCCCCTTTGCGAATCTGGATCTTTGAGTCCTCCCCTTTTCAGTCATTGTTGTCTCAGTTTGTCCCTATGTGTGCTGAACATTCGTTACTCTCTTGCTATAGCAAATCTCTTGTTATTGTTTAAGCTCGTAATGCCCTGTTCTTAGTAGGAGTTGCACTCCTCTGCTTCTATCACCCTGCTAGTCATTTTACTCCTAATTATGGTTTTTTTTCTTTGTCAATGTTTAAGGTGAGCTTACCCCTTTCAGTATTTCCTGTAATGGCAGGCTCATAGTGGAGAATTCCCTTAATTTTTGTATGTCTGGAAAGGTCTTTATTTCTCCCTCATATCTAAAGGAGAGCTTAGCTGGATGTATGACTCTTGGCCGGTAGTTTCTTTCATTTAATAGTTTGAATATTTGATTCCACTCCTTTCTGGCTTGTAAAGTTTGTGCTGACAAATCTGACGATAATCGAATGGGTTTTCCTTTATGGGTTACCGTCTTCCCTGGCTGCCCCGAGAATTCTCTCTTTGTTGTTGATTTTTGATAATTTTAATACAACGTGTCTCGGTCAAGGCCTTTTTCGGGTGAGATAATTGGGTGTTCTGTTGACTTCTTGAATTCCAAACTCCAGCTCATTCCTTAGATTTGGGAATTTCTCATGAACTATTTGTCTGAAAATGTTTTCTAATAATCTCTACTCCTTTCCCTCCCCTTTGATAATGCCCATTATTCTTATGTTTCCTCTCCTGATGGTATCAGCTAGTTCTTGTATTTCCCTTTCATTATTTTTCATTCTTTGGTTTGTCTCTTCTTCTTTCTGATTTCTTTCTAGATTTCTGTCTGTGCCATCACTGATCCTTTCCTCCATTTGGTCGACTCTATTTCCAAAGCTTGCTATTTCATTTTTCAACCCTTGCAGTGTGCTCGTTATCTCCAGAAGCTCTATTCTGTCCTGATTGAGTTTCAGTTTCCTTGCTAAAGAACTCATTCTGCTCATCTAGCTGTGTTTTCAATTCCTGAAATTGTTGATATGATTCGTTTTGGATCTCAATGAGTGTTTTCAGAAGTACCATCCTGAATTCTCTGACATTTAAGTCACATATTTCTGTGTCTGTAAGCTTATTTTCTGGAGAGTTTTCTCTTAGTTCCTGAGATGCCTTGTCACCTTGGTTATTCATGGTGTTTAATGGACCATTTCTCCACCTGGGCATTAATGGAAATGTTTTTTGCCTTTTTTTCCAGAACGAAGATTTATTCTATAAAGGTCTCTCTTTAGCCTGTTGCAAAGATGTCGCTTTTCTTTTGGTTTCCAGTAGGTGGCGTCTAATCTCTTGGATGCCTACTTCATATAAAGACTTAATGGTGTCTTTTTTTTTCCTCGTAGATGTTTAATCACACTCACTGCTCTGAGTCTCAGTCCCTGTCCGTGTTAGCAACAGTTTCAGGAGCATTTACTCAGACTCCCCTGGGGCTCTGTGGTGATTGGTCTCGGAGGGTATGGGGCAGGGGCTGTCTGGGTTGGGGGTTGGAGGCTGCGGCTCAGCCTCCATTTTGCAGCCGCAGCTGGTAAAAATCAACGGTTATTTCTCTGCTGCCCCCCTTCTCTGCTGTCCCCACTTCTCTGCTTTCTTCCCCGGTGTCTGGGCACTGATGCTGGCTGCGTAGAGCTCTCAGCTCTCCCAGTCAGGGCTGTTCAGAGAACTCGCCGCACCTTTTCCCCGCCCTCTCCTCCTGCAGGGAGCTCTAGTACAAGAGGCAGCTTCTTTGTATCTCCCAGACCACTGCCCGACACTCAGGGTTCTGTCCTGTGG
This sequence comes from Pteropus medius, assembly GCF_902729225.1. Lineage (NCBI taxonomy): Eukaryota > Metazoa > Chordata > Mammalia > Chiroptera > Pteropodidae > Pteropus > Pteropus medius. The sequence goes on from NW_024347399.1 coordinate 27,627, forward strand.
TAGCTCTTATGCAAAGATCCCACACTCAGATGTGCTGCTGTGCACTTTGGGTGTTTCTTTATTGCTGTTGTTCAGTTTTAGATGTTCAGCTTGTTGTTTCAAGGGGAGAGATTTGGGGACGGCTCACTCCACCATGTTTCTTTAGTGTTCTTCTACCCAGCTCTTCTATTAGGATCGTGTTTAGTGCTTATCTTTTCAGCTGAAGACTCTTACTCTGTTAACAGCAGCAGCTCTCTCTTGACAAATGCATCTTGGCTGAGGTGTGCATGGAACAAAGTTGTTGCCTCCAACTCAGAGGCTATCAACACTCGCTGTGAGTTTTGAGTTGTCTCAGGACTCTGATTTGGAGAAAACTAGCAGAGTCATTTCTGCCTCTGAAAATGACCCTACGTTTGGTGAAGGAGATAAATGTGATCCTCATTGTCATGAAAAAAGACCACCTTTTGTATCAGAAACATGAGGGGTGAGCTGAGAATGATAAATGTGCAAAGGTTCCTGTGACACTGTTGCAAGAAGAAGAAGCCGCAGAGCACAATAGGAAACCAGTCCTGAGCCTCCATCTGCATGCGCTGCTGGGGCTGAGACACGAGTCCATGGGGTTTGTGTGCCCCCTGCAGGCCCTGACCTCCCTGGAGGCTCTGAACCCCTGGAATCCCTGACCACTCGGAGACCCTAAACCTCTGCAGGTGTAGAGCCCCTGGAGGCCCCGACCCGTGGAGGCCTTGTGCACCGGAAGCCCTGAGCACCCTGGTGTCCTCAGCAGACTTTGTCTTTAAATCTCCCACTGAGAAACAGAGATTTGCCTGGTCCCTTCCTTTACCCAGCATTCAGTGGTGCGTCCCTCAAGGTATAGGCATATGGAGCCTCCTGTGCAAAGCACGTCCCCTCTTAGTTACTTCTGTCAACTGAGCCCGCCCTCTGCCCCTTGACTACAAATTCCGAGATACCTCTGCTGCTCTCAGAGGTACCCTTCTGTCTCTCTCCTATGGCAGGACCCATTTTGCCAGTGTCATAAATAAGACCTTCCTTTCAAATTTAGCAGTTGTTGGAAGAACGTTGTATCAGTCATAGAGACAGAATAAAGTGATTGGAGGCTTTGGAGTCTCAATCATCTCCTGGCAAGACACAGGTGATGAACATATACCTCTTCCGTCAGGTGGCTCCACAAGACCCAGGAAGGTAGATCCGAGGACAGAGTGACAGGTCAGAGGTTGGGTCTGAGCCACAGCAGCTCATCCCCAGGTCTTGAGACCCAATGGAGTTCTCTCAGATGGGCATAGAATCATCTTTGGCTGGTGATTTCTAACTTCCATTTTCTCTCTTAGGGAGGAAGGTGTCTGGACTGTGACCATGTGCCTGCCTTGCAGTGTATTTTAGAATGAGGTGATTTGTCTTCTAGGACCACAGGTCTGCAGCTGGAGAGGATTTCACTGCAGAATGCATCCATCAAATTCTCACTGATACCTGATTTAGAGGTTATATTGGGAGGTTTTGAGGTGATCCTATTTGATATTAGGCTCGTGTTAATCTTTGAAGAAGTTAGCATTGGGGGATGTTGGGATGTGCTAAATGGAACCGAACTGTGGGATGGATGTGAATATCTGCAGGGCGTTTAACGTCACATCATGCTTGGAGTCTGATGTTACATGGGAAAAGGCACGTTCCAGGACCACTAGACAGCTTGAGGTAAATGGTTTCCTGTTTCATCTGAGAGATTCCTAACGCAGTCACAAGTGTTCACGCCAGAGCGAGGCAGAGGAGATTAGACTCCAGGAGAGGAAGAAAACAATGTGACCAGTGATGTGAGGTGACTTCCTCCAGTCTGTGGGGATGGATAACAGGGCATGAGTCAGGATGCACGGAAAGCGGCTCTTGAACCAGGAAAGACACAGAAGCAGACCGCTGTCTGAGTTTGCTCAGGCTGCAGTAAGAGAATAAAACCTTCTGAGTAATTTAGTGTCACCCATCATTCACTTCCCATGTTTCAGTAGGTGGGACTCCTGGATCCAAGTGCTAGCATGTTCACCATTGGGGAGAACCCTCATCCTGGGTCATATCTGGTTGTTCTGGCTGTGTCCTCAGGCGGAGGAAGAGACACGCATGGTCATTGGGGCCTCATTTAGTTAGGTGCTAATCCACTTCATGAGAACACTGGCCTTGTCTTCCAGCACCACCCAGAGACCCCACCCCCAACATGGTTCTCTGTGGGGTTAGGATATCAATATGTAATGTTGGGGAGCACTCATGTTCAGACTACACCTGTCCCTCAACACTCTGGGCACATGTGGTCCTGCCAACACCTTGAGTCTGTCCAGGGAGACTGACTTCCTGCTCTCAACTCCAGACTGTGAGGAGTCAATGTGTGTAGACTGTACACCGAGTGTGTGGTACTGTGATTCAGCAGGGACAGGGAAGTCATACATTCTGGATGTGGGTCTCACTTCATCAAGTGTCTCCCCACACTGCTCCCCATGTGTGAGGACACCAGTCCTGCCCCAGGGACAGGGACAATGCAGGGCTGTGGTAGGAGGGGAGGACCCTCTTCAGGAGCTCAGTTCAACAGGAGAAAACTGAGGGGGACTGTGCGAGAACCTGACTCACCCGTCACCATGACTTTGCTACCAGGAGTCAGGATCGTCCTCCCAGAAGGTCATGTGCCTGGTGCTGGACCTCAGACTGGGCAGTAGGAGTTCACCCTTCAGTCTTTATACTTATCTATATTGAAACATAATTCCCTGTTCAGACACAGGGGAAAGTGGGAGGAAAGGCTGGGGGATCTGCAGTCCAAACCCTGAATCTGACACCAACACGTAATCCCAGACGATGCCTGAACGAACTCCCCTCATCCAGAGACCAGGGAGGTGCATATGTGCCCTCTACAGAAGCAAAGACAAATGGCAGGGACCTGTCAGGAAACGCTGACCCTGCATCTTCCTGCAGGACACCTGGACTAGTGACACCTTTCCCTGAATGCCGGGTGTGCTTGCTAGAGTGTCACTTATAGTGTCAGGTGTCTGTCTCTGTGTGAGGAAGTCAGCGGACACTGTCCCCTCCCTCCTGAGCCCCACACAGCTGCCCTCTCCCTCAGGGTTTCTGTCACTCGCAGGATGTGGGTCGTCACTCTGCGTCTTTCGCACAGTAATATGTGGCCATGTCTTTAGGTCTCAGACTGCTCAGCTCCATGTAGGCTGTGCTGGAGGACTTGTCTGCGGTGATGGTGACTCTGCCCTTGAACTTCTGTGTGTAGCCTGTGCTACCACTGTTAGGGTTAATGTCTCCCATCCACTCAAGCCCTTGACCTGGAGCGTGTCGCACCCAGTTCATATAGTAGTCGGTGAAGGTGAATCCGGAAGCCTTGCAGGAGACCTTCACGGAGGCCCCAGGCTTCCTCACCTTGGCTCCAGACTGCATCAGCTGGACCTGGGCGTGGACACCTGTGGAGAGGAGACAGCAGTGGGTGCAGAGCCCCGACTGGCCCTGGTGCCCTCGTCAGCCCAGGGCTGGGGATTCCCTTACTTGTCGCCACTGCCACCAGCAGGAGGATGCTCCAGCTCCAGTCCATGCTGAGGGTGGTGCTGTCAGGGCCTCTGTGGAGGAAGGTGTGCTGGTGGGTGCTGTGAGGACACAGACAGGTCCCTATTTAACCTATAGCACCTCAGCCCATTTGCATATTCATGCGGCAGAGTATTCATAGCTGAAATCTTGTCTCCACCTGAGAGAATTTGATGACACGGAAACCGTGGGCAATGTGCACTTGAAGTCCCAGATACAAATGCTTGTTGTGCATATGTGTCCCTGTCAGGTGCCTGATCTCTGTGCAGACAGAACTTTTTTTCTCGGAGAAACAAGTCCTACAGGACGTCTCCTCACTGTACATCCTCCTTGAATGACATGGGGACAGTGGATGCAGCTGGGCCCTGATGTCACACCTCGTATTCCTGCGTCAGGATGTCTCTGAAATGCCACACCTGGTAAAACACACCCTGCCTCCAGCTCCACAAATTCAGATGTATAGAAGCTTCAGACCTGCCTGTAATTGTGTGGTTCTCATTGCCTTCTTGAGATTGGGAAATGGTCTGGACAGAATAGAACATCTATCTTCGCTTCTGCAGTCTCTGTTTAATTGGAAATTTAGATGATCTGTGGAAAGAGGAAGCCCCAGGTCCGCAGAGAAATCCCCTCCCCCACTCCCTCTGCACCTACTCTGGGTGCACAACACCTGCAGGGGGAGTCCCGAGTGCCCCCTGCAGCCCAGCCCCCCATGCTGCAAAGGAGGGTCCTGTCTGGGCTCAGAGGGTATGACCTCACAGTGTTTCTAGGACAGTGTTAAATGTCTGTGCCCTGACTTCAGGATGGTCCCTCAGGGACACCATATGCTTTTGGCATCACTTCTTGATATAGTGAATTGGCCTCGCTCATCCCCAATTACTCTGCAATGACTTTATGTGACCCCCAGGGATCCCTTTACCTGGAGTTGACAGATGTATGACACAGGGACACACTCCCCTGAGTCCACAATCTTTTGGGGACTTGCTGGACCAGCTATGTTCTTTAGGGTTTTCCAATGAAGGACACTTCTGACAAACCCTGTAGATACACACCATGTGGCTCAATGCTCACGCTACTTCCACTATTCAGTGAATTAGATGCACACACCAGATGTGTGCTCAGAGGCGACCTTTGACCTGTTATTAGATGTAGGGATCTAATCTCACGATGTGTAACTAGCACCTGGACAGACATCACTAGACAGGAAATCACTGAAGAAAGTCAAGTCTCTCCCAGGAAGCTGCAATATGGAGAGCACAACAGGCAAGGGACCTGTTGGACCTCAGGTGAGGTCCCATTTTGAAAGGGCATGGGTCTCCTTGGCTGGACTCAAAAGGAGCACGTGCCACCTCACACCAGTTCCAGGAACTGTCACTCCTGAAACAGAAGCCAACCCCTGAGAGTGCTCTGTCCCAGGGGGAGCTGCAGAGCAGGCAGGAGGAGACGCAGAATTTCTGGCTTCCAGGATGCGCTGGGACACGAGGTCCATGATCACGTCTGTGAGGTACTGGTCTCTGCATGAGGACGTCTCATACACTCTGCTCTCAGGAACCTGTGCCTGTGCCGACATAACCAGGAACGTGATGAACATCCTTCTGGTCAGCGAACCTGCTCACAGGTAGTTAAACCTGGGAGCTTGCTATGTGTGAAATCTATGTCTCACCATTCATTTCTTGAAGCCCTAACACACGATGTACTGTATGGGAGAAGAATTCTTAGGAAGTTTTAGAGTTAAATGAGGTTAAATTTAAATTTTTGTCTGCATAAGAAAATGAAGAAAGAGCGATATTGCTCATTTTCTCCAGCACATGAGATTGCAGTGAGAAGTCGGCTGTCTCCCCACAGGAAAGCTTTCTCTCCAGGAATCGATGTCTCTGC
>NW_024347400.1:0-418 GCF_902729225.1 Pteropus medius
GTTTAGGTTAGAGTTAGGGTTAGGGTTAGGCTTAGGATTACTATTAGGGTTTGGGTTACCTTTAGTTTTAGGGTTAGGGTTAGGGTAAGGTGTTAGGGTTAGGGTTATTGTTAGTGTAAAATTTATGATTAAGGTTAGAATTAGTATTAGGATTAGCTTTAGTTTTAAGGTTAGGTCAGGGTTAGTATCAGTGTTAGGTTCCGATTATGGTGAGGTTTTAGGATTAGGGTTAAGTTTAGGGTTAGCGATAGTGTTAGGGTTAAGGTTAGGATTAGGTTATGGATAGGGTTACCATTAGGGTTCATATAAGGTTTATTTTAGGAGTAGGTTTATGATTAAGTTTAGGAGGAGGGTTAGGTTTAGGTTAGGGTTAGAGTTAGGGTTAGGGTTAGTGTTAGGGTTAGGGTTATCTTTAAGT
>NW_024347401.1:0-784 GCF_902729225.1 Pteropus medius
GGTGAGGGTGGGGGAGGGGCCAGGAAGGACTCCAGCGGCTGGCCTGAGATTGGCCTGGGGGAAAACTGGAGATGCCTATTAGAAGTCGAGTGCAGCTCTTGAGGACACGGTGGAATGAGCCTGGCGTTTGGGGGAGAGGCTAAGCTGGGGTCTAGAGCATAGGTCCAAAAAATGAGACTCATCCACCAGCGAGGGAAAGCTGACGATGCGCATTCTGGGCACTCGAGGGTTTCGTGGTTGTAAACTAGGGCTATGACTCGAGTTTGGCGGTTGTGGATTACACCTGTGACTATCAAGAGGTTGTCGTCTCTGGTGATGACAGGTAAGGTGTTCACAGTGGAATGGGGGGGTGGGGGTAGGTAGGGTTCATTCATTCAACAAACATAGATTAAACCCCAGGGCCCAGAACAGTTCCTGGCACGGGTAGGCGCTAAATGAACGCATGACGAGTGGAAATGCCGAAGATGGGAAAGGCAAAGTGAGGTCGTGGATGCAGAGTCTCGCACGAGCACAAAGGGGAATTTCGATGTTGCTTTTAGCAGAATTATCATTGGCCTTGTACTATTTCTTTCAATTCCTTCCATGGTCTCCTGGGCCCAGTGACTGCTCTGAAGACTGGTAAACTTGATTCTCCCCGCACCTAAGGGACTTCATTTTCAAATGTGCATACCCCTCAGTGCTGAGCTGGAGGAGGAGGCTGTGGCGGTGGTTGCCATGACAATCGCCTGAGGAAAAGTGGGTAATTGCATCCTTAGCACTTGACTGGGGTGGGCCAACCTCATGT
>NW_024347402.1:0-1274 GCF_902729225.1 Pteropus medius
TCTGTCTCTCTATCTCTGTCTCTGTCTGTCTGTCTCTGTCTCTGTCTCTCTCTGTCTCTCCTAAGATGAACGGTAAAGGGCTTGTGAAAGCAGAGACTCTAGCAGGATGCAGACAAACGGGCAGACGAAAGAACAATGCTGAGACCCGTCTGGACAGGAGAGTGGGCGTCTGAGCCAAGCCACAGCCCCGCACGGCCGGGTCACTCTTCCATGCGCCCAGGGAGGTGCCAACCAAGCTGCGATGTCTCCACTGTGGCAGGGATTTTTCCTCTAGAGGCCCAGAGCTGAGAGCCGCCCTACGCCAGGGAACCACGTGGGCTTCGACGACAGGTGTTGGTGGCAAGTTCAACAGACCGAAACGCAGTTCTGCTTCCCATGGCCGGGGGCAAGCACAGGGGCGGGGCTGGCTCCCTGAAGGATGGACACGCAATTTTCCCACCAACCTGGCAAAGGCCGGGCGGAGCTTCAGAGTCAGAGATGCGGTGTTTTAAAGGCAATCGAGAAATGAAGTTTCTCACGCCACTGGTACCTGCTTGTGTCCGCAGGCTCTGGAACTTTCTGCTCACTTCTGGTCTCGAAGGCGGACCACTGAGTCCCCAGTGCTCGGGAGACACCCTGGAACTCAGCAAGTTCATGACCTGCCCTTGACCCTGCTGCTTAGTTTAATGGTTCTGGGTGTTTAACCCTAGGTCCTGGCTGGGCCACAGGAGCGCGGAGCTCGGTGGCCTGGGCTCTGATGATGGCTGCAGGCATTCCCAGGGGGGCTACAAACATCTGCAGAGGCGATGACGTCACCAGGCCGAGGTGTACTTTCCAAAAATCCTTCAGCTGATGACCTGATGGGACTATTCGCGCCTCACACCTGTCGGAGCGTTAACCTTGCTGGCGGGGCCCTCATGCTCAGGCTGCCCACCCTCACCTGCCGCGTTCATAAACGTGAGTTCAAGTGAGCGCACACCTCCCCACAGCCAGCGCACGGCCGCCGGGAGCCGTGTGCACACGACGCGTCTCCCTTTCGTGTGAATATACACATTCGCCATTATTTAATTCCCCGTACTCGGGATGATGAGTGCAGCGTGGGTGACCAGTAACTGGCCGGCCCTGCGCCTGGCACATCTCACACCCCGCACACCAAGGGCCGTTCACTCGGCTGAGAAGCCAAGCGAGCTGGGAAAAAACCCCAACGTGGTCCAAAGGAAGACGGGGGGTGGGGGAGGAGGCAATTTCCTTCTCTCCACAGGCAGAAACGAGCAGGTTATTTTTTAAAAGGCCGT
>NW_024347403.1:0-481 GCF_902729225.1 Pteropus medius
ACCCCACCGCTCCCCATGGCAAAGGGAAGGCCCGCAGTGGTTTCCCAGGCTGATGCGCCTCCGAGCACCCACGCGATGCGCCTCCGAGCACCCACGCTATGCACTGAAAACCAGAAATGAACACTGTGGCTTTAACCCTGCCTCTTCCACCCGTGTGTCATCCACAGAAGCCAGCACCCAGCAGGTGCCCCTGTATTCACACATACAGAATGACTGCCTACTCAATACTGCAAGTTTAAACTGTGACGATTTCAGTCATAAATCAATCGGAACCTCGACAGTACAAAACACTGCTTTTAACTTAGAGTTCCAGGGAGACTCATAAACACAAATTTCATTACTCAAAGTAAGACAGAGGCAGCCTTTTCCCAATGATCGACCCCAACAAATTCTGCCTACAAGCGGGATTTCAGATCTCTCTCGCCAGTGTTAGAATACCTAACAATCTCAAAGTAAGGGGGTAGGAAAGCCACAAATGACT
>NW_024347404.1:0-2352 GCF_902729225.1 Pteropus medius
GGGACCCGAGGGACTGGAACTCACGCGGTGTCGGGGGGAAATGCCCAAATGTCTCGGTCACTTTGGAAAACGATTTGGCAGTTGCTTATCAAGATGAACACGCACTTAATGGGTGACCCAGCTATGCCACGCCCAGGCGTTTGCCCCAGAGAAATGGAGAGTCCTTGTCATGAAAAAACCTGCACACGGACTGTTTACAGCAGCTCGTTCACGATCATCACAATCAGAACAAATAAACGGCCGCCGGACAACTTAACAGACGGCGGCACGTCCACGCGATGGAGCGCTCCTCGGCGACGAGGAGGAACGAGCTGCCGGTGTCTGCAGCGAAGCGGACGGACCCCAGGCGCGTTTTGCTGAGTGAAGGAAGCCAGACCCCAAAGGCTACATGCTATGCGGTCCCGTGTGCGTGACGGTTCACAGAGACGCCGCCGTAGTGACTGAGGACCAGCGATTCAGAGGGAGGGAGGAGTTCGCGAGGGCGATGGGATTCTTCTGTCGGGGACTGTGGCGTGTGCGCCTTTGTCCAAACCCGCGGACCCGCACGCCACGGAGAGAGCTGTGTGCAGGGGCAGGGGATTCGGTCGCCGGTTCTGTAAGGTCGAGCGGGTAGATGTCCTCTCTCTGCACGAGTCGAGAACATCGGCCTGCGTTGGGCTGGCCTTTCGCTCTGTTATTTTCTGTATTTACCTTCCCTTTGGTCTGCGTTTTGTTTTGCCTGACCGTGTATTCTCAGGACGTTTGCATACGTAGTGCGTTGAGTGGCAGAGCCTCGACTCTCGTCGCCCAGGTGACCGGGGGGTCGGATCACGGAAGCCATTTCTCCCAGACTTGGAAGATGGGTGCCATCACCTTCAGCATCTCGACTGGCCGAGCGACGTAGGAGGCCGATCTCTCTGGAAGCTCTTAGGATGTGTCTTTATGTTCAGTGTCAGATGTCACCAGCGTGTCCAGAATGCACCGTTTCCGCTCACCCTGCCCTACATTTGGTCCAAACGCCACATCCGAAGGCCTGCGCTTCCTTCCTGCTCTGTCCGGAATCCCGATGGATGACCGTGGGGGCTTCTGGCCGTGTCATCTGTTTAAGGTTTCTCTGCTGTGCTCAGCTCTGCCATTGTGTTTCAGACCCTCCTCTGCCCACCTTCACACTTACTCCTTCTCTCCTTGGCTGGTCTGTCCCCTCTTCAGCCCTCTGTGCATGGGGACGTCTTAGGTGGATGAGCAGCAGTGTCCTGACGCCACCCTAAGCTACCCGGTCATGGACTACGGTCGCCCCTCACTTGGAACATCACGGAGACCTGGAGATCGGGCCAGGCCGGGCGCTGGGACGGTGGACCTTCCCTGTGCTGTTTGCTTAGGAGACAAGCGAGGTCAGGGGGTCAAGCCACTCCGGCCAGGACAGGCATGCCGCGGGCAGCGACTCCTTCCTGTCCGACCGAGTAGTAATAAGAGCTGTTTCCTAGGACTCAAAACACCAACGAGGAAGGGAGGGCGTGGAGCCTGTGCTGGGACAACACGCTCCCGGGGGTATAAAAGCCGACAGCCCAGGCTCCTCACACACTCACTCACACCCTCACACTCACACACTCACTCCCTCTCCCGGCTCACCCCCAGCCCCACGACCTGCCATGGCCGCCTCCACCCTGTCCGTCTGCTCCAGCGACCTCAGCTATGCCAGCCGTGTCTGCCTGCCTGGTGCCTGCGACTCCTGCACTGACTCCTCCTGGCAGGTGGACGAGTGCCCAGAGAGCTGCTGCGAGCCCTCCTGCTGTGCCCCCTCCTGCGGTGCCCCCAGCTGCTGCCAGCCTACCTCCTGTGTCCCCAGCTGCTGCTGCCAGCCCATCCGCTACATCCAGACCTGCTGCCAGCCCTCCTGCTGTGTCCCCAGCTGCTGCACCCCAGCCCCCAGTCTGACCCTCGTCTGCACCCCAGTGAGCTCCGTGTCCAGCCCCTGCTGCCAGGCGGCCTGTGGGCTCAGCCCCTGCCAAGCAGCCTGCGGCAGCTCCTGCACGCCCTCGTGCTGCCAGCAGTCTAGCTGCCAGCCCTCCTGCTGCGCCTCCTCCCCCTGCCAGCCGGCCTGCTGTGTGCCCGTCAGCTGCACGCCCGCCAGCTGCACACCCGTCTGTTGCACGCCCGTCACCTGCACGCCTGTCTGCTGCAAGCCTGTCTGTTGCACACCCATATACTGCACACCTGTGTGCAGCACACCTGTCTGCAGCACACCCGTCTGCAGCACACCCGTCTGCTCCAAGCCCGTGTGCTGTGCGTCCGTCTGCTCCGGGGCTGCCCCCTGCCCAGCCCCCTCGTGCTGCCAGCCCAGCCCCTGCCCCTCGTCCTGCTGCAGACCCTCCT
>NW_024347405.1:0-343 GCF_902729225.1 Pteropus medius
TTAGGTTTAGGTTTAGGGTTAGGGTTGTGGTTAAGTTTATGGTTGCGGTAGGATTACGGTTAGGGTTAGGGTTAACGATAGTCTTAGTGTTAGGGTCAGGTTTATGTTAGTCTGAAGGTCAGGTGAAGATAAGAGGTTAGAGTTAGAATTAGTGTTAGGGTTTGCAATAGCGTTAGGGTTAAGGGTTAGGTTTAGGGTTTGTGTAAGGTAAGGGTTAGGGTTTTGGTTAGTGTAGGGTTAGGATTAGCTTTAGGTTTAGTGTTAGTTTTAGGGTTAGCATTAGGGTTACGCCTCGGGTTAGGTTAGAGTTATGATTTGAGTTAGGTTTAGGTTAGGTTTAGGG
>NW_024347406.1:0-350 GCF_902729225.1 Pteropus medius
CAAAGAGCTGATCGCAAAGCTCCTAAGGCACGGAGGCCGAATTCAGACCCACAGCTGTCTGCAGTGTCTCCCAACAGAACTCTTTCCAGCGGGTGACGGCCGACATGGACGGAGGGGCCAAAGCATCCCCGGGTACGCTGTCTGTCGACGGCCCTGAACCCTGCAAGAGGATGCAGAGACGAATGACACGTAGTTTGTACCTCTAGGAGCTCAAAGTGTCAGTGAGTTCTACTCCAAATTCGCCACCCCAGTACCCGCAGATGACCGGGCATGGCCCACAGAGCCCCAAGGCCCCGGGAGGGCTGTGCATTTGCCGCAAGTGAGCCTTTTCTCGGAAGTCTGCGATTCTG
>NW_024347407.1:0-367 GCF_902729225.1 Pteropus medius
TTAAAAAAAAAAAAAAAAGAAGTGAAACTGAAACTTCCGGGGGAGTAATGATACCAGTTTATACTGAGCCGTAAGGGATTGAAAGGGAGGGGAGAACGCCCATGGCAGAGCGCACCGAGGACATTAAGTAATTTTAATGTCACCGCGTGACGTCTAGGAACGCGGAGTTTTCCGTTCTGTCGAGGGGAGGCGTGCGTCTCGCAGCGTCTTGCAGGGGCGCAGGTGGCGCCGCCGCGCTCGCACGTGCAGGAACTGGGGCCCCGGCAGGTGGCAGGTGGTAGGTGGCCGCACCTCCCCCGCCCCCACCCGCGCTCCGCCAACCGCGCCCACTGCTCCCCCCCCCCACCCCGGCCGCGGGAGCGAAGGG
>NW_024347408.1:0-524 GCF_902729225.1 Pteropus medius
GCATCTCGTTTTGGCAGCCTTTGGTGTAAAGCACTAGAGAAATGCAAAACATGGAGACAAAATAAGAACAAGACGAGATCTTTGCAAGCACTTAAACCAAACCATTTCTGAGGTTCTCAGAAGAGGGAGAACTTGAATCTTTCAGTTCATTTCCATTTCTTGAATTCCAGCTGGGCCAGGAAGGTGCGTGGCCAAAATATCCAGGGAATGTCTCTTATTATAGGATGGTCAGCCCATTTGCACAACCAGGAAGTTTTGATACTTCTGATAATGTCTGGATGTAAGACACAATGTTCAGGGTGGGGTAACAGCCCTAACCGAATTTGGAAATCTCGCTTGAGGAGAATGGATGAGAGAGACTGGAAACTATTAGAAGTAGAGGGCTTATACAAAATCGAAAATAAAGTTTTAATCAATCTTCTAGACTCATCTGGCACAGCAAGTGTTGCTTCTTTGCAGCAGTCACAGTGAGAGTCTGCCAACTTACTCTACCAAGGCTGCTACTCTTGATAGAATTCTCATGC
>NW_024347409.1:0-515 GCF_902729225.1 Pteropus medius
TGCGCGTCAGGCGGGCTTTGCTTCAAGCTCCGGTTTTCGTGCTCAGCCTTCACATCCCGTCAGGCTGCAGGGAGGTGAACCCCTCACCACCTAAAATTGGAAGAAGCAGCTGAAACCGCCTTGAGGTGAAATTGCGAGGTGGGCACAGTCCAGCCGGGCGGGCTCAGCCGTTCTGCTCGGCACACGGTCTCCCGTCTCCGCCCCGGCTCCAGCGTTTGTGAGTAAGTTACTTAACTTCCCGTCCTCTGTCTCTGTCTCTATCAAGGGAAAGGGGTGCGTACAGCAGGGGACCATGGGGTAAACGGCCTGCTACAGAGCCTGGCATATAAAACGCCCAGTCCCGGGAACTGCCAGCTAGTCATTCTGCTGCACGGAGACGGGACGCAGAAGGAAGCCATCACTCACGACAGGGCCGACGGTGCCTGGCTTTAAGTGCGACCCACCTCGGGAAGAGTTGCATTTTAAATGAAGAAGGCCTTGGATGGGTGACATTTCCAGTTGCAGAGGCAGCAGCC
>NW_024347410.1:0-7763 GCF_902729225.1 Pteropus medius
GAGAGAGAGAACGAACATCTGGCACCAGTGACCTTGCTGGGGAAAGGAATTAAGAACCAGGTGCCTGGGCCTGGGACGGCTGCCTGTTAGGGGCAGGAGCCCCAGCACTGCTGTGGACTCCAGTGCCCATCCTCAAGGCCTCAAGGAATTCCTGGGCTTAAAGGTATGCTAATCCTGTTACCAGCCTCCTGGGGAAGGCCAAGCAGTGCCCAGGAAGCCCGCCCTGGGGCCTGGGCTAACAGGCACCTGGTGTTCAGTGTTGCTTGCTTCTGGGGGCCAGATTTTGCCTTACTTCTCATCCCAGCCTGACGGGGAGGTACGCAAGCAATGGGAGAGGATGGTTCAGCTGGCCTTGAGGAGTCTGGGGCTTTCCCAGGAGGATGGGGCTGGAGGCAGAGCAAGTCTCTCTGTAGGTCGAGGCCAGAGGTGAGGAGGAGGTGGGGCGCGGCAGGCTAGAGGAGGGTCTCCTGGCCTGAGTGTGCCCTCTGGACCAACCCCCAGCGCTTGCACACGCGTGCACACGCACACGCACACACACACACACACACACACACCAGGATCCTTCTCAGCAAGAAATGACCTTGACGGCTACCATGCCTCAGGTCGACAGAGGGAGCCCTAACTCTGCAATCCCCCTGGTTCCAGGGCTGGCTGGCTGAAGACTGTTCCAGCCCAAGGTGGCTCTGCCTGTTGAGGGACATTCCTACGGAGCTGGTGGCAGTGGGAATGGGCCTTGTGGGACTGGAAGAGCACTGTCCCAGGCTCTGACTTTCCTGTAGGTGGAAGGGAATGAGAGGTTTGAGGACTAGGAGGAGGGGCTCAGGGATGGCCGAGGTCAGATGGGGGCAGGCTTCTGGGCCCGCAGCCATGTACCCAGCCCAGCCATGTCCAGGACCTCTGCTTCCTGCTGGAAGCCACCCTCCAACCCTCCAGTGTAGCCTGCCCCTCCCTCGTTCCTATCACTCTCCCCCAACTCCACACTGAGCTTTCTGGAATGGGGGGCCACTGCCCAGGACTGCCTCCTTCTCCACAGCCTGTTATCTGGCCCCAAATTAGGGTTCTCCTGAAGCCATCCCAGGAGCCAATCCCAGAGCCCTGTGGAAGCGGGGAGGGGAGAGTGGTGGGGCAGGGTGGGAGCCGGGCTCCTGAAGCTCCCCCCAACCCCGGCAGAGAGGCCTACCTCAGGCCCCTTCCCTCCATCACTGAAGAAGAAGCAGTAGGAGCCACAGCCACCTCCTCCCCCCTCCCTGCCGCCTCCTCAGCTGAGCCGGCAGGTTGTCTTGGCAACGGGAGGCGGAGAGGAGATGCGCCGAGGGATGGAGGTGTATGTCACCGAGGAAGCTGCCGTGCTCCTGCCCCACGCCCCAGGCCCTTGAAGGTACCGTGAACCCTCCCCACTCCCTGCTGCCCTTCCCCTTGACCGCCCCCCCACCCCATTCAACATGCTTGTTTCTCTGAGGAGAATGCTCCCTTCCTCCCAGCCTGGAGACTGTTACCCATTCCTCATGAGCCATCTCTCTCCAGGCCCCTGTCCACAGCTGCCCTTTCCAACAGCAGCTTATTCCAGCCCCACCTCTGGGGACCCTTGCACAGGAAGTCAAACCTCCTGGGATGGGGTCTGGCAAGGGGCGAGCGAGAGTGGGGGAGGACCCGAGGTAGTGGAACAATCGGCTGCCGTCCTAAAGGCTGAGGCGTAAAAGCGCCTGGCGCTTGGCCTCTGGGAGAGGTGGAGGGAGGCTGTGCAGGCCTAGGGTGGGGCCAGGGCAGTGAGGGTGGGGTGGAAGGGAGAGAAAGCAGAGAGGCTGGCGGAGGGCCAGCCTGGTTACCCAGAGAGGCCTCGTTCCTCTCCTCCAAGGCTGTACCCCTCCTGAGACATCAAAGGTACATCCCCTCCCACATCACCTCCTGGCTTTTTATTCATGGCTAGATGGACCCTGCCCCACTCCAACGCCCCGCGGTCCCATGCCTTCCCACAGGGCCCTCTCCCCCGCCACATGCACCGCAGCTAAGTCTGGACTCTACTCTTTCTCAGCCTTCTTCCTTTCTCCTTTCTTGCTGGAGCCCATCTTTTGGGATTCATTCTTCTCTGTCTTCCACTAACCCAGACACATCCTCCCCTTCCTGTCCCTACCTGCCCCCTCCTGTCCCCTTCTTTTGGAAAAAGAGGTCCCGGGGCACACTCCCACTTGTCTCCCTCAAGACCCTCCCCTGTGATCTTCCATTCAGATACCCCAGAGCCCCTCCCCAGTTTCTAGATTTCCCCAACTGACAGCTGATACATCAGCTGACCGGCTGTGGGCAGTGGTTACCAGGGCAACAGCAAAGGGCTGCCTAGGTAGGCAGGTATGCTAGGCGGAGGTGGAGAGAGGCAGGGGCCAGGGCCAGGGTCAGCTGCCTGGGCTCCCTTCCCTGCCTGCCCCTGGGTGTCACAAATGAACTGGGCTCTGCTCGGAACCCAGAAGGAACTAAAAGGCCAGGGACAAGGTCCTGGAGCAGTGGAGATCGTCCCAGAGACAGGGAAGGTGCATCCCTGAAATTCTATGTCGGGACTTGGGCATCACCTGACAGGAAGTTCCCTTTTGATGAAGTTGCCCTGTCAAGAAAAGGGGTCCTTCTCACTCAAACCACCACCGCTGGGCTCTGCTGAAGTTCTCAGGGGATTCGGGTTCCTAAGGGGCCAGCCTAGTCTCTTGTGCTGAAGATCTGCTTTTTCCAATCTTCCCATCCACCCTCTGCAAAAGAGGGTTAATCCTTGCGTGACCAGTTCTGGCATCTGTGCCCACACCCCTAGCCCTCAGCACCCTTTAGCACCGCAGAGAGGCAGGGACCCCAGAGGCCTCTGTGGCTGCTGTTAGGTGCTGAGTAGGAGATACAGGTGCTTGGAGAAACTAGGTGTTGTCACCCCTCGGTTACCAGCAGAGCCCTGTCCACCCTCCCCCCATCCCCCACCCTCCGCCCTACCACAGGAATCAAACTCTGGCTGTTTATGAGAAGGCTCGAGGGGCTGCGTATGTGTGAGCATGAGTGTTGCAGGGTTGGGGGTGTGGGAAAGGGAAAAAGGCCAGCGGCTGGCCCAGTCTGCTTCTGATTCTGCTTCGTCATGATGCCGGCTTAATGCTCCTCTTGTTTGAAAGGGATTGAGCTGCAGTGAGCGAGAGCGAGGTGGAAGAGCAGACACACACGAACACACCCCGGGCTGGCCGCACGCTATCAGCTGGAGGTGGGGAGAGAGCGGGGAGCCGGCGGCCGCCCGCTGTCCTGCCCACCCACCTGCCAGACACAGACTCCCCAGCACGGGGATCCAGGCACCAGGCTTGCGGAGGAGCCGCGTGGGGGCTAGGGAGGGGGAGCCCAGTAGGGTAGGTCCCCTCCTTCGCCAGCTCCCCACCACCACACCCCAGCCGGCTTTTTTTCCTGCTATTTGTGCTCTGAGAAAGCACAGCTGAGTTCCTGGAAGAGATGCCTGCTACAACCTAGGACAGCCTGGGACCTGGGCCTGCGCCTGTCCCTGCCCGGCCTTGGGGCTCAGAGTGTCTGGGCCAAACTGGGAACAGGTAGGTGGCAGGGTTTCCCATGCTCTTCCCTTCTTTGGGTGCTATGGGCTGCAACCCCAGCCTGGGAGAAAGGCTCTGGGTGGTGGCAGGGAGACCCTGGAGAGGGCCAGTTGTGGCCGCTTGTTCAGTGGGAGAATGGCCCGCTGGCCAGATCTGATCCAACCGCCCTCTGATTTAAGGCAGAGGGGCTGGGGTGTTCATGCTGTCACCGCAGTGCCCCCTTCACCTAGGTGTGTGGCCCAGAAGTCTGAGCGAAGGGATGGGGCCCAGGCTGGGCAGGGGAGCCGCTTCCTCTTTGCCAAAGGACAGGGAAGGGGGAGAAAAGGATTGTCAGCCTCCCGCCCACGGCACCACAGACCCTGACGGGGAGCGGCTCACACAGAGGCCTAAATGCTGCTGGCGTAGGGCGTGCTCCTGGGGAGAGCGCCCTGGGGAGCCCCCTTCTCGCCCTTGGCTGGCCAGGCTGGGTGAGGGCCAAATGCGGAATGAGGTTGGGTGGCAGGGCGTGGCCGCGGGTCTGACCCCAGTGTGCTCTCGCTGCTGGCTGCTGCCCTGCTAGGAGCTGGGGGCCCAGCAGACATGCCGGCCCCCAAGGATCCAGAGGCGCCCCTGCTAGTTGTGCCCTCCCTCCGCCTGACAGGCCAAGCACCCTTTCCCCGGCAGATGCACCCGGTATGTCCCTCCCAGGAGACTGTGTTGCCGGGGTGCCAGAGTCAGGGGAGCAGGTCTGAGGTCTAAGAGATGGAGGCAGTCGTGCTTTGGAGATGGGTGGCACAGGACGCCCCACGGGGTGGGTAAAGAGGGGCGACTCTGGGTATGTTGCCGTACACATGCACAGCTTGGGGAGAGGGTGTCGGCACATGGCGCGAGTGGCTGTGAAGGGGAGGATCGGTGGGTGGATGCGCGAGGGTGTCGACGGCGCTGTGTGTCATTTTGTGGGGGCCTCGCCGGGAGAGTGGGGGTGTGATCTTGCGAGCAGGTGCGTGAGTTCTGCAGCTGAGCTTCAGTGTGGGCGCTCCTGCCTGTGCCCACGTGTGAGTCTCGCTTCAGTGCTGTGGCCTCTACGTGGCCCTGTGTCAAACGCCTTGGCAGGCTGTCCACCCTGGGGTGCAGCTCGATGGGAATTCCTCTTTCGGAGCTCAGGTGGGTGTGCAAAGACCAGACAGGGATGCCTCATAATTCAGAAAGCTGATTTTGGGGTGTGAGTTCCTTGCATCTCCCCCAGCCCTATTGATCCAGCTTGTACAAGTGACACTATAGCTTGCCAACAAGACCAGCTATAAATAGAGGCCAGAGCAGGAACATGACCAAGCAAGCCTGAGGGGCTGGGGGCACACAAAGAGGGACTCCTCAGAGGGCAGATAAAAACTCAAGAAAGAGATCTAAGAGAAATAGGATGAATAGATGCATATTCGAGTTAGGTAGGAGGGGTGCCTGGGCCCAGTCCTGCTGTCCTCAGGAGCAAAGGGAGGCAAGGCCTTGAACAGGTGGGTTCTCAGGCCAGGACCCAGATTCTGGCTCACCGGTCCCTGCCGGATGCTCCCCAGAGTGTGAGAGGGTGCTGTATAGTGTTAGCGTTAGAGGAACTCCAACCCTTGTCCTAGCAGGTAGAACAGGGCTTTAAGAATGGGGGTGAGGGAGAAGGAGAAAATGAGAAGAGAGAGTGATGGCTTCGCTAGCCTTAGAAAAGGCACGGGCCTCAGGCCTGACCAAGGTGAGGGAGGCTCCGATGAGCCACTGGCCCGGAGCAGGAAGCCCTCCCCTGCTCTCATCACATCCTTTTTGAGGGAGCGTGGGTGCCACCCCTTCCCCCCACACACAGAGCCCGCCCTTGGAGCGGGCCTGGGCCTCCCTGCTCCCTCAGGTCCGAGCCGCCCACCCTTCTCCTCTCCGCCCTGGGATGCTGTTTTGGGAACTGGTGACCTAGCTGGATCTTGCCTTTATTTCTGGCTCTGAGTTGTTGCCACAGTAACCGCAGGGGTGGAGCCGGGAGCAAGAGAGGGTGAAAGGGAAACAGACGGAGGAAGGGTGAAGAAAGTAAAGAAAAAAGGAATAGAAAACAGAACGAGCAGGCAGGGCTGGAGCAAGGACCTCAGTCACGCTGTGAGTGAAACTGGAGGGAAACGGTGGGGTCGAAGTCCCTGCCTGCCCTGCCCCCAGCCCACTGGGACAGCCTGCCTCATTTCATAACTCGTTTACAGTCCGCACCAAGGCTTGACCTTGCCCATGGGCACAAAGCCTGAGTCTCCCAGCCTCCCTGCCCCTTGTCCACATGCCAGGCCAGCAAGTAGGATTCTGGGCAGCTCCCCCATATGAGGTGAACACATGGGATCCCAAGTTCCAAGTTCAGATTAAGTGGGATCGTTGGCAACCCGTTGAAAAGAGTGTCCCTTGGCTTTGGCCTGAGACAGGCCTGGGTGGGAATTGCAGCCCGGCTTCTATTTGATGTCCTTTGGCAAGTCAACCTCTCAGCCACGGTTTCCTCATCTAACTGGGGTAAACGCTGGCTTATGTGAACACAGAGAGGATGCATGAGAGCCCCTGACCCAGTAGCTGGTGCAGAGCGAGTGGTGGCCGGCCTAGGATAGGAGCAGAAACTGGACCAGAGGACCCAGGCTGTGGGTCTCCCGGTTGAGCCTTCACAGTCAGATCAGGCCCTAACTGGAGCGAGACAGAGTGAGGATGGGTGGGTGGGTTTTATCACCCCACCAGGGAGCTGAGAGGCTCTAGTTGCCATGGAGATTCGGGTGGGCAGTGTGAGGTGGGGCCGGCTGGTGGCTCAGATAAGGCCGGCTGCACAGCTGGGGGAGGGTGGGGCTGACAGAGGCGCTTGCTGGTGTCTGATGGGGGAGGAGGGCGGGCAGCTGAGATGTCCCTTCTGCCACCTGGGCTTGCCTTCCTCCCAGATTTTTTCCTTTCCTTCTATCCCGCCCTCCCTTCCCGCTGCAGACTAACCTTGGGACCTCTTTCATGACAGGCTGCTGGGACCTAGGGAGTGCATGCGCATAGGCAGGAGGTGTGCACGTGGTGGGAGAGGGGTGAGGCTGGAGGAGGTGAGAGAGGGTGTGGACTTAGAGGAAAGTAGCTTTGGGGGAGGGCTACCTGTGGGTGGAGTTGCCTGTGTGGTGTAATTTGAGAGAAGCCAAGAAAACTCTCTCTCTCTCTCCCTCTCTCTCTCTCTGTCTCTCTCTGTCTCCGTCTCTCTCTGCTCTCTCTCTCTCTCTTTTTCTCTCTCCTCTCTCTCTCCCTCTCTCCTTCTCTCTCTCTCTCTCTCTCTGCTTCAACTCTCTCTCTCGCTCTCTCTCGCTCTCTCCTTTCACTCTCTCACACACACACACACACACACACACACACACACACACACACACATTCATCTGCCCCAAAACATTTTCCCTGCTAGCTTAAAATTTCACCAGTAAGACCTCACGCCTTAAGTCTGGCCTCAAATTAAAATGCAATGCCCCCGGAAGGGCAAGATATTAATAATTTACCAGCGTGCTTTCTAGCATACCGGGTGGGCACTGGCGTGACGGCAATGTGGCTCAGGGCGAGGGAGAAGATGCAGAGGCTGAGGGGTGAGACCCGGCTCAGGTGATGGGCAAGGGGCTGTGGAAAGCTGTGTATAAGAAGGGGGACAGAGCAGAGGCATCATTATTTTGAACCCCCTCTGAGTGGCCGGGCCTGTGGGTCAGTGCATGTGCACGTGAGAGTGTGAGTCCCAGTGCATAACCGTGTACACCTGTGAAATGCCTCATCTCGGACCCCTCTCCTTCCTCCTTACCACTGATAGATAGTCATTGCTCCTCTCAGTGTCCCGTTCCCCCCAGCAGGTATTCAAGGGGAGGGTACCAGGGCCACCAGGTGCAGACACAGCCTCCAGGACACATGGCAGCTTTGTTCTCCCCAACAGTCTCAGCCACGCACACTTCCCACAATGAACCTTCCAAACCCTCTCTGCTTTGTTCAACCTCTGCCTAACCCGCCTCTGCATAGGACTTTATCTCTCACTTTTAATAAGAGCCTCCCAATTGGGACTGGCCCCTCTAAAGGCCCCTGTATGTGGTGAGCCAGCTTCTTACCTGTCCTCCTTTTGGAGAAATGTGGTTTCCTTTTCAAAGCTGGGCTCTACCTGGACATGGACCGGACCCCTCTCCCCTGCTGAACTGGCCCCCTGCCAGGTAACCCCCATCTCCGGCAGCCACCATCTCT
>NW_024347411.1:0-346 GCF_902729225.1 Pteropus medius
ATACCATTAATATAATTACTTATTTGCCCCAGCCTATAATATATATATTTTCATAATACCAGTGTTATCGAAAATACCAATATTATTACTGAATACTGTTTTTCACTTCAATGCAGTTCTTTTTGTCCTTAAGGTATAATCAGGAACCAGTTAAATTACTTATTTTAAAATTTATTAAAATAATAGTCCTCTATGTAATTAAGCTACTGATGTATACACATCTCTCTGTGTGTATGTATGTATGTATGCGTGTGTGTGTGTGTGTGTGTGTATATATATACATACATATATATGTGTGTGTGTGTGTATGTGTATATATATATATATATATATATATATATATATA
>NW_024347412.1:0-391 GCF_902729225.1 Pteropus medius
AATATTATTATATTCCTTATTTTATACATCCTCATAACTATTTCATAAGTACCAATTTGTACTTCTTGATCCCTTCTCCTTTTTCAATCCTCTCCATCCCCACTCCCCTCCCATCTAGTAACCCTCAAAATATCTGTATCTATGAGTTTGTTTCTGTTTTTTTTGTTTGTTTGTTTGAGTCTGCATGTAAGGAAAATCATATGGCATTTGTGTTTCTCTATATGACTTACTCCACTCAGCACAATAGGTACATCTATGTTGTTACCAATGGCAAGATTTCATTATATACTTGTTTAGTTTTATGGCTGAGTAATATTCCATTGTATATGTGTATCACCTCTTTTTTATCACTTCATCCATTGATAGACACCCAGGTTGCCTCCATATCTTG
>NW_024347413.1:0-541 GCF_902729225.1 Pteropus medius
GACCCCGCTCTGCGTGACACTGGGTTAGGGGACGTGTCAGCCGGCGCCACTTTCCCGAGGGGGTCGGTTTCAAACACTCCTTCGATGTGGAGAACGGACCCCCAGGCACCCTGCTCAACCTCACCGTCTGCACGCCACCGAAGGGGGTGGCCGGCCACGCCCGGCTCGCGGCTGCTTCTGCGTGAACTCGGCTGGGCCGGACCCAGGGTGGCGGCTGTCGGGAAGTGGCATCTGCTGCTCCCAGGCAGTCACTCGATGCGCTGTCCGTCCCTCGAGACGGGCCTGGCGTCTGTGTCACCCTGAGGAGCCCCCCTTCTGCCCGGGCCACCTGCTCCGGACTGCCCTGCGTGGGCCCCCGGAAGAGGCGTGGACCCTCCCTTCCCTGGGCTCACAGCGGGCGCCCCACCAGCCTCCAGGCTCCCGCAGAGGCCCAGACAGACACGTCTACAATATTTTAAACGGCTTTATTAAAGGCTGTTAATACAAAATACGACCAAGGTACAAGTGGTCAGTAAGAACTTTCATTTTTGAAAATGCGTAT
>NW_024347414.1:0-442 GCF_902729225.1 Pteropus medius
CTGTGCTGTCTGCTCTTCCCGGGTGTAGTCTGGGGCGGCGGTGGGGGGAAGTGGGGGCTCTGTCTCACGGGAGTTAGCAAACACCGTCCACGCTTTTTCATGGTATCGGCAAGGAGGGAACTGTCATCCTCGCCTTCTTGACAAAATATCGGTGCGTGGCGAAGGCGCCCTCGCACCTGCCTGTCTACGTCGGGGAGCAGGTGGGCGTGAACGGTCGGTGTGGGCTCTGATGCCACCCAGAAAGCGTATGGCTTTCTACAGCCTCAAGAAAAACGCAATACGTTTTATAAAGTCTAACCTTTTCCTGAGTTTGAGCAGGGTATCCTGTGGGCCAGCTCCCCAAACACCTTGGCTTTAGCGGTCATGTAGAACGCCATTCCCTGATACGTGGGTGTTAGGTAAAGCTGAAGCTGACAGTTACCGGACCTGGTGGCCGGCCGAG
>NW_024347415.1:0-531 GCF_902729225.1 Pteropus medius
CCGGGGCTCCTTCCTAAGGCCTCGGCTCCTTCCCGCTTTCCGCAGGGGAAATCAGACTTCAGGACGGAAGCAGACACCTCCCTCTCCCTCACCTTTCTGCCTGGGATGGTCGTAATGGTCCCCGTGGACGCATTCAAAGTGAGGAAATGAAAGGCTCAAAGAGCTGATCGCAAAGCTCCTAAGGCACGGAGGCCGAATTCAGACCCACAGCTGTCTGCAGTGTCTCCCAACTGAACTCTTTCCAGCGGGTGTCGGCCGCCATGGACGCAGGGGCCCAAGCATCCCTGGGTACGCTGTCTGTGGGAGGCCCTGAACCCTGCAAGAGCATACAGAGACGAATGAGAAGTAGTTTGGACCTCTAGGAGCTTAAAGTGTCAGTGAGTGCTCCTCCAACTTCGGTACCCCAGTACCCGCAGATGACCGAGCATCGCCACAGAGCCCCAAGGCCCCGGGAGGGCTGTGCATTGGCCGCAAGTGAGCCTTTTCTCGGAAGTCTGCGATTCTGGCTCAAAATGGACGTCACCAGAGAGC
>NW_024347416.1:0-922 GCF_902729225.1 Pteropus medius
GTGTACGACCCTGTAACTCCCTCTCCAGCTCACAGCTCCCAACCATGAGATACTATGTTGACCCGGGTTGAAGGGCTCCTCCCAGCCCTGGAGCTGTCTCCCTGGGAAGGGAGGCCAACGAGTATAACCCCGATCCTCCCAGGGTGCCAGGAGAAAGCTAGACTTCAGCTGATTTCTCCATTTAGGAAGGCTGTCTGACCATGCCACCACCCTCCCCCAGAGCTCTGAGTCTCTGGCACACTTGCCACTGGTCTTCACAGCTTCTAACATAGTAGTCCCCAACCTTTTTGGCACCAGGGACTGGTGTTCCTATGAGAATCTAACGCTTGACGATCAGAGGTGGAGCTGAGGCGGTGATGCTGGCACTGGGGAGCGGCTGCAAATATAGATGAAGCTTCACCCCCCTCACCCGCCGCTCACCTCCTGCTGTGCAGCCCAGTTTCTACCAGGACACGGACCAATACCAGTCCACAGCACGGGAGATGGGGAGCGCTGCTCTACCTACAACAGGGGCGGAAACCGTGAACCATTGCGCGGTTCCATGGGCAGGTGTGTCTGGCAAAAGTAATCACTCGATCACGCCGCCCCACCGCAGCTCCTCCACTCCTTCGCGGCTCCCCACTCCACGCAGTGTTGACTCTTCTCAACCTGTTCAGAAGTCGGGTGGTAAACACAGGTGCTATGAATGTGTGCTGCAGGCAGCAGCAGCAGGCCAGTTCGGACCAGACCATGCCCGTGACCTCACTGCAGAGCCCTTAGAAAATCCAGATCTGAACTCCGACCCAAACTGCGTGAGTGGCCTTGGGCAGGTCACTAAACACCTTCATGTTCTCACCTGGCAGAGAAGACTCCGCCCCGCCGTGGGCGTCCCCAAGAGGTGTTCCCAGGAGTCACAGATAGAAGCTGGCACGGATGGGTGCTG
>NW_024347417.1:0-12304 GCF_902729225.1 Pteropus medius
GTGCATTTGCCGCAAGTGAGCCTTTTCTCGGAAGTCTGCGATTCTGGCTCGAAATGGACGTCACCAGAGAGCTTTTTGCCAAAACTACCATATACATATATATGCATATATATGTTCATCTATATGCATATATATGTATATGGTGGATTTTCGAAGGAAACCTGCGTGGACCCCTGGTCTACCACAGAAGACAGGCCGCTCCTAGCACCTCCACCTCCCCGCAGTGTGGACACCGTGCGTTCCAGAGCCACAATTCAGCATGATCTCTTTTCATCCCAGAGGCCCCGGGGCGCCTTCTAATGCCTCTGCTCCTTCCTGCTTTCCGCATTGGAAATCAGACTTCAGGGCGGAAGCAGACACCTCCCTCTCCCTCACCTTTCTGCCTGGGATGGTCGTAATGGTCCCCGTGGACGCATTCAAAATGAAGAAATGAAAGGCTCGAAGAGCTGATCGCAAAGCTCCTAAGGCACGGAGGCCGAATTCAGACCCAGAACTGTCTGCAGAGCCCCGCAACTGACCTCTACCCAGCGAGTTAAGGCCGCCATAGACGGAGGGGCCCAAGCATCCCTGGTTACTCTATCTGTGGGCTGCCCTGAACTCTGCAGAAGGATACAGATAGGAATTAGACCCATATTCTGCCTCAAGGAGCTTAATTGGACACTGAAAGCTTGTGAAAAGTATGGACCCACTACCCGCAGAGAACTGAACAATGCCCACAAAGCCCCAGGGCCTCACAAGCCTGTGTATTTGCTGCAAGTGTGCAATTTCTCAAAAGTCTACACTTTGGGCTCGAAACGGACGTGAACTGAGTGCTTCATGCCAGAGCTACGATATATATATATATGTGCCTATGTATTTATGAATATATATAGGCACATATATATATTAAAATTCATATATATATATAAAATTCAGAAAATTAAGTCTCATGCACATGATCACACATCTAGTAAGAGACAGAGTCACATATAGCCCAACAGGTGTCTGACTTTGCCAAACTGACTTCTTTCTACAAGGCGAAGGATGCCATTTTGGCTTCCTCCTCCACAAGGATGGAAGGGCACCTGGGACGATAAAAGGGAGGTCCAAAGCATCGCTGGGCACACTGCCTGTGGGTGGCCCTGAAGTCTGCAGAAGGATACAGAGAGGAATTAGACCAATTTTCTGTCCCAAGGAGCTCAATGGGACCCTGAGAGCTCGTCAAACATATTGACCCACTACCGGCAGAGGACCGAACATTGCCCACAAAGCCCCAGGGCCTGACAAGCCTGTGTATTTGCCGCTAGTGAGCAATTTCTCAAAAGTCTGCACTTTGGGCTCAAAATGGACGTGAACTGAGTGCTTAATGCCAGAGCTACCATGTATATATATGCATATATATGAATATATATGCACATATATATATATGGTGGATATTTAGGAAAAAAGGCTGTGTTGCCCTCAGGTCTTTAGGGAAGACAACTTGTTCCAAGCACATCCGGCTTCCCGGATTGGGGACACAGGGTTTCCCAGAGCCACATGAGACAGTGTCCCAGCTCATCCAAGAGGCACCGGGGCTCAGTCCTGGGGCCTCTCTTCCTTCCTGCTTTTTCAATTTGATATTAGAGCTCAGGACTGGAGCAGACACCTCCCTGTCCTTCACGTTTCTGCATGGGCTGCACACCCGGTTCCTGGACAATCATTGAAAATTCAGGATGGAGGGGCACATGGGACGATTTGACGGGTGGCACACAGCCTGTGGGTGGCCATGAAGTCTGCAGAAAAATACAGAGAGGAATTAGACCCATTTTCTGTCCCAAGGAGCTCAATGGGACCCTGAGAGCTTGTCAAAAGTATGTACCCACTACCCGCAGAGGACTGAACATTGCCCATAAAGCGCCAGGGACTGACTAACCTGTGTATTTGCCGCAAGTGAGCAATTTCTCAAAAGTCTGTACTTTGGGATCAACATGGACGTGAACTGAGTGCTTAATGCCAGAACTACCATATATATATGTGCATATATATGAATATATATGCACATATATATGGTGGACTTTTAGGAAAAAAGGCTGTGTTGCCTCAGGTCTTTAGGGAAGGCAGGCCTTTCCAAGCACATCCGGTGTCCCAGAGCCACAATGAGACAGTGTCCCAGCTCATCCAAGAGGCACCGGGGCTCCGTCCGGGGGCCTCTCTTCCTTCCTGCTTTTTCGATTAGACATCAGACCTCTGGACTGGATCAGAGACTTCCCTCCCCTTCACCTTTGTGCCTGAGTTGCTCGTCATGGTTTCTGTACACTCATTCAAAATTCAGAAAACTGAGTCTCATACACGTGATCACACAGCTAATAAGTCACAGAGTCACATACAGCCCAACAGGTGTCTGAAGTTTGCCAAACTGACCTCTTTCTACTGGAGAAGGATGTCATTTTGGGTTCCTCCTCGACAAGGATGGATGGGCACATAGGACGATGGAAGGGCGGCCCAAAGAATCGCTGGGCACACTGCCTGTTGGTGGTCCTGAAGTCGGCAGAAGGATACAGAGAGGAATTAGACCCATTTTCTATCCCAGGGAGCTCAATGGGACCCTGAGAGCTCGTCAAATGTATGTACCCACTACCCGCAGAGTACTGAACATGGCCCACAAAGCCCCAGGGCCTGACAAGCCTGTGTATTTGTCGCAAGTGAGCAATTTCTCAAAAGTCTGCACTTTGGGCTCTAAATGGACATGAACTGAGTACTTAATGCCAGAGCTACCATATATATATATATATGTATATATATATATATATACATATATATAAATATATATATATATACATATATATATATATATATATACATATATATATATGCATATATATGAATATATATTCACATATATATATCGTGGATTTTTAGGAAAAAATGTTGGTTGCCCTCAGGTCTTTAGGGACGGCAGGCCGTTCGATGCACATCCGCCTTCCCGGAGGGTGGACACAGGGGGTACCAGAGTCACAATGAGACAGTGTTGCAACTCATCCAAGAAGCCCCGGGACTCCTTTCCTAGGACTCTGTTCCTTCCCGCTTTCTCAGTTTGAATAGAAACTTTTGGACTAGAGCAGTCACCTATCCGCGGTCACATTTCTTCCTGGGATGGTCGTGGGGGTCCGTGGATGCTCATTCATTCAAAAATAAGTCAACTAAGTCTCAGAGAGGAGATCACACGCCTAATAAGTGACAGAATCAGAGTGTGGACACAGGGGCTTCCAGAGCCACAATGTGACCTGGTCCCTTCTCATCCAAGAGGCCTGAGACCCCGGCTGTGCCCCCGCCTCCCCGTATTCTGGCCTAGCTGCTGCTCAGTACCCAGAGACCCTGGGCTTTGAACCAAGACCCCAGACACCCCATCTCAGAACCCAGAGGTCTCAGGTCGCTATACAGGAGTCGGCACCCGGCCAGCCCTGATGTCTGACAGCAGCCTCAGGGTCCCTCCAGGCAGCGGACCATGCTCTGAGAAACCCCTGTCCACCATACCGCCAGAGACTTCCTGTGCAGAATCTCTACGCCGACCCCACAGGCTGTTCACTACCACCCCACAGTTCCCCGTCACGCTGCTTTAGAGTATTGGAGTTTTCCTTAAGCCTGAACCCCAACCTGTCCCCCAATCACAGACATGCCCAGAAATGCACACGGGTGCCAACGCCAGCCCCTCCTTCTCAGTTCTCACATCTCCCCGCTCCGCCCCTGCTCTGCAGTCAGAAGCTGAGGGACCCCAAGGGCAAATATGTTTCTTTACAAAACTCACAGCCCCTCCCAGCATGCGATGCCTGGGGGAGCAGGAGGCGCTGGGGCCTCACAGGCCTGAGATCCCAGGAGCATCAACCTCACCCCCAGCCACATCTGAAGGCGGGGAGGGCACAGAGGGTCAATGCTCCCTCTCCAAGGTCACGACCGCGTGTCCAGTCGGCTCATGGATTCCTGCAAAGGCCTGCAGACGGCTGTGTCTGTTTCGGCCACGTCAGCGCCTGGTGGCCAGCGCTGTGTTCTGTGACACCGGGCATGGGCGTGGAGGGCCGTGAGGGGCCTGAAGCTGCACGCAGCTCCGGGGCCTATTTGCTGCCCTCGGACCACCCCGGCGGACTACGGGGCAGGCGAGGGAGAGATGTGGAGTCCCGGGATCAACTTTGAGCGGTCCCCAGCCCCCAGCTTTGGCCAGGCATCTCTCAGGGCCGTCGCGTTCCACGGGGGTGAACTGCTGCGGCTGCGGGACGCATGAAAGGGCTCAGGCCCCTCCCTCTGTCCCTGCCCCCTAAATCCCACTGCAACTTTTGAACCTAAGGACCTCGGAAAAAATAAGGGCTGACACTTACATGAAATGACTTTGTATATACACTGAAACCCTCGGAGGTGAATATCGTTAGGACCATCCACAGGTAACTGAGAAGCTGAGGTAGTAAGAGGCAGGGTAGAAACTGCTGCGTGTTCAAACCCGGCTCCTCCTGCAACCGCCTGTGAGAATGAGGCAATTGGGCACACGTGGTGGGGGGAGGAGCCGGGTTTGAACACGGGGCAATTGAAGACCAGAGCAGGTGCTCTTAAGCAGCGTCTTCTGCTGCCGCCCCACACCCCCGCTCGCTTTCCCAACAATGGTCTTGAAATCCTCTGCACCTGACCCCAAGAAAAAAGTCAGGATGGTGGGGACAGCGGTTTCTGATGCTTTGCGCTGCCCAACCTCCTCCAGAGCTGACGAAAGACGCTCAGGACATGGAGCCACCCCAAGGAGCTCCACGGAACCCAGAGTGCTTGTCAAACGTCTGTACCCAACTACCCGCAGAGGACTGAACATTGCCCACAAAGCCCACGGCCTGATAAGCCTGGGTATTTGCCACAAGTGAGCAATTTCTCAAAAGTCTGCACTTTGGGCTCAAAATGGATGTGAACTGAGTGCTTAATCCCAGAGCTACCATATATATATGTATATACATATATATGAATATATATCCAAATATATATGAATATATATCTATCTATCTATATATATATATATATATATATATATATATATATATATATATATATATATATATATATATATATATATATATATATATATATATATATTGGATTTTTAGGAAAAAAGCCTGTGTGGCCCTCAGGTCTTTAGGAAAGGCAGGCCGTTCCAAGCACTTCTGCCTTCCCATCTCGTGGACACAGGGGGTCCCAGAGCCGCAATGAGACCGTGTCCCAGCTCATCCAAGAGACAGCGGGGCTCCGTCCTGGGGCCTCTCTTCCTTCCTACTTTTTGAATTTAATATCAGACCTCTGGACTGGAGCAGACACCTCCCTCTCCTCCACCTTTCTGCCTGGGCTGCTCGTCATGGTTCCTCTACACTTATTCAAAATTCAGAAAACAGAATCTCATACACGTGATCACACAGCTAATAAGTGACAGAGTCACATACAGCCCAACAGGTGTCTGAAGTTTGCCATACTGACCTATTTCTACGAGAAGAAGGATGCCTTTTGGCTTCCTCCACGACAACGATGGAGGGGCACATAGGACGATGGAAGGGCGGCCCAAAATATCGCTGGGCACACTGCCTGTGGGTGGCCCTGAAGTCTGCAGAAGGATACAAAGAGGAATTAGACCTATTTTCTATCCCAGGGAGCTCAATGGGACCCTGCGAGCTTGTTAAACGTATGAACCCACTACCCGCAGAGGACAAAACATTGCCCACAAAATCCCAGGGACTGACCAGCATGTGAATTTGCCGCAAGTGAGCTATTTCTCAAAAGTATGCATTTCTGGCTCAAAATGGATGTGAACTGAGTGTATAATCCCAGAGCTACCATATATATATGAGCATATATATGAATATGAATATATATGAATATATATGCACAAATATATAGTGGATTTTCAGGAAAAAAGGCTGTGTTGCCCTCAGGTCTTTAGGGAAGGCAGGCTATTTCAAGCACATTCGCCTTCCCGGATGGTGGACAAAGGGGGTCCCAGAGCCACAATGAGACAGAGTCCCAGCATATCCCAGAGGCCCCAGGGCTCCTTCCTAAGGACTCTGCTCCTTCCAGCTTTCCACATTGGAAATCAGACTTCTAGACGGAAGCAGACACTTTCCTCTCACTCACCTTTCTGACAGGGATGGTCGTAATAGTCTCCGTGTACGCATTCAAAATGAAGAAACAAAAGGTTCAGAGAGGTGATCGCAAAGCTCCTAAGGCACGGAGGCGGAATTCAGACCCACAGCTGTCTGCAGTGTCTCCCAACTGAGCTCTTTCCAGCGGGTGACAGCCGCCATGGACGCAGGGGCCAAAGCATCCCTGGGTACGCTGTCTGCGGGTGGCCCTGAACCCTGCAAGAGCATACAGAGACGAATGGGACGTTGTTTGTACCTCTAGGAGCTCAAAGTGTCAGTGAGTGCTCCTCCAACTTCGGTACCCCAGTACCCGCAGATGACCGAGCATCGCCCACAGAGCCCCAAGGCCCCGGGAGGGCTGTGCATTTGCCGCAAGTGAGCCTTTTCTCGAAGTCTGCGATTCTGGCTCGAAATGGACGTCACCAGAGAGCTTTTTGCCAAAGCTACCATATACATATATATGCATATATATGTTCATCTATATGCATATATATGTATATGGTGGATTTTCGAAGGAAACCTGCGTGGACCCCTGCTCTACCACAGAAGACAGGCGGCTCCTCGCACCTCCACCTCCCCGCAGTGTGGACACCGGGCGTTCCAGAGCCACAATTCAGCATGATCTGTTTTCATCCCAGAGGCCCCGGGGCTCCTTCCTAAGGCCTCGGCTCCTTCCCGCTTTCCGCAGTGGAAATCAGACTTCAGGACGGAAGCAGACACCTCCCTCTCCCTCACCTTTCTGCCTGGGATGGTCGTGATGGTCCCGTGGACGCATTCAAAATGAAGAAATGAAAGGCTCAGAGAGCTGATCGCAAAGCTCCTAAGGCACGGAGGCCGAATTCAGCCCCACAGCTGTCTGCAGTGTCTCCCAGCTGACCTCTTTCCAGCGGGTGACGGCCCCCATGGCCGGAGGGGCCAAAGCATCCCTGGCTACGCTGTCTGTGGGTGGCCGTGAACCCTGCAAGAGGATACAGAGACGAATGAGACGTAGTTTGTACCTCTGGGAGCTCAAAGTGTCAGTGAGTGCTCCTCCAACTTCGCTACCCCAGTACCCGCAGATGACCGAGCATAGCCCACAGAGCCCCAAGGCCCCGGGAGGGCTGTGCATTTGCCGCAAGTGAGCCTTTTCTCGGAAGTCTGCGATTCTGGCTCGAAATGGACGTCACCAGAGAGCTTTTTGCCAAAACTACCATATACATATATATGCATATATATGTTCATCTATATGCATATATATGTATATGGTGGATTTTCGAAGGAAACCTGCGTGGACCCCTGCTCTACCACAGAAGACAGGCCGCTCCTCGCACCTCCACCTCCCCGCAGTGTGGACACCGGGCGTTCCAGAGCCACAATTCAGCATGATCTCTTTTTCATCCCAGAGGCCCCGGGGCTCCTTCCTAAGGCCTCGGCTCCTTCCCGCTTTCGCAGTGGAAATCAGACTTCAGGACGGAAGCAGACACCTCCCTCGCCCTCACCTTTCTGCCTGGGATGGTCGTGATGGTCCCCGTGGACGCATTCAAAATGAAGAAATGAAAGGCTCAGAGAGCTGATCGCCAAGCTCCTAAGGCACGGAGGCCGAATTCAGACCCACAGCTGTCTGCAGTGTCTCGCAGCTGACCTCTTTCCAGCGGGTGACGGCCCCCATGGACGGAGGGGCCAAAGCATCCTGGCTACGCTGTCTGTGGGTGGCCGTGAACCCTGCAAGAGGATACAGAGACGAATGAGACGTAGTTTGTACCTCTAGGAGCTCAAAGTGTCAGTGAGTGCTCCTCCAACTTCGCTACCCCAGTACCGCAGATGACCGAGCATCGCCCACAGAGCCCCAAGGCCCCGGGAGGGCTGTGCATTTGCCGCAAGTGAGCCTTTTCTCGGAAGTCTGCGATTCTGGCTCGAAATGGACGTCACCAGAGAGCTTTTTGCCAAAGCTACCATATACATATATATGCATATATATATTCATCTATATGCATATATATGTATATGGTGGATTTTCGAAGGAAACCTGCGTGGACCCTGCTCTACCACAGAAGACAGGCCGCTCCTCGCACCTCCACCTCCCCGCAGTGTGGACACCGGGTGTTCCAGAGCCACAATTCAGCATGATCTCTTCATCCCAGAGGCCCCGGGGCTCCTTCCTAAGGCCTCGGCTCCTTCCCGCTTTCCGCAGTGGAAATCAGACTTCAGGACGGAAGCAGACACCTCCCTGGCCCTCACCTTTCTGCCTGGGATGGTCGTCATGGTCCCCGTGGACGCATTCAAAATGAAGAAATGAAAGGCTCAGAGAGCTGATCGCAAAGCTCCTAAGGCACGGAGGCGAATTCAGACCCACAGCTGTCTGCAGTGTCTCCCAGCTGACCTCTTTCCAGCGGGTGACGGCCCCCATGGACGGAGGGGCCAAAGCATCCCTGGCTACGCTGTCTGTGGGTGGCAGTGAACCCTGCAAGAGGATACAGAGACGAATGAGACGTAGTTTGTACCTCTGGAGCTCAAAGTGTCAGTGAGTGCTCCCCCAACTTCGGTACCCCAGTACCCGCAGATGACCGAGCATCGCCCACAGAGCCCCAAGGCCCCGGGAGGGCTGTGCATTTGCCGCAAGTGAGCCTTTTCTCAGAAGTCTGCGATTCTGGCTCAAAAAGGACGTCACCAGAGAGCTTTTTGCCAAAGCTACCATATACATATATATGCATATATATGTTCATCTATATGCATATATATGTATATGGTGGATTTTCGAAGGAAACCTGCGTGGACCCCTGGTCTACCACAGAAGACAGGCGGCTCCTAGCACCTCCACCTCCCCGCAGTGTGGACACCGGGCGTTCCAGAGCCACAATTCAGCATGATCTCTTTTCGTCCCAGAGGCCCCGGGGCTCCTTCCTAAGGCCTCGGCTCCTTCCCGCTTTCCGCAGTGGAAATCAGACTTCAGGACGGAAGCAGACACCTCCCTCGCCCTCACCTTTCTGCCTGGGATGGTCGTGATGGTCCCCGTGGACGCATTCAAAATGAAGAAATGAAGGCTCAGAGAGCTGATCGCAAAGCTCCTAAGGCACGGAGGCCGAATTCAGACCCACAGCTGTCTGCAGTGTCTCCCAGCTGACCTCTTTCCAGCGGGTGACGGCCCCCATGGACGGAGGGGCCAGCATCCCTGGCTACGCTGTCTGTGGGTGGCCGTGAACCCTGCAAGAGGATACAGAGACGAATGAGACGTAGTTTGTACCTCTAGGAGCTCAAAGTGTCAGTGAGTGCTCCTCCAACTTCGCTACCCCAGTACCCGCAGATGACCGAGCATCGCCCACAGAGCCCCAAGGCCCGGGAGGGCTGTGCATTTGCCGCAAGTGAGCCTTTTCTCGGAAGTCTGCGATTCTGGCTCGAAATGGACGGCACCAGAGAGCTTTTGCCAAAGCTACCATATACATATATATGCATATATATGTTCATCTATATGCATATATATGTATATGGTGGATTTTCGAAGGAAACCTGCGTGGACCCCTGCTCTACCACAGAAGACGGGCCGCTCCTCGCACCTCCACCTCCCCGCAGTGTGGACACCGGGCGTTCCAGAGGCACAATTCAGCATGATCTCTTTTCATCCCAGAGGCCCCGGGGCTCCTTCCTAAGGCCTCGGCTCCTTCCCTCTTTCCGCAGTGGAAATCAGACTTCAGGACGGAAGCAGACACCTCCCTCTCCCTCACCTTTCAGCCTGGGATGGTCGTAATGGTCCCCGTGGACGCATTCAAATGAAGAAATGAAAGGCTCAAAGAGCTGATCGCAAAGCTCCTAAGGCACGGAGGCCGAATTCAGACCCACAGCTGTCTGCAGTGTCTCCCACCTGACCTCTTTCCAGCGGGTGACGGCCCCCATGGACGGATGGGCCAAAGCATCCCTGGCTACGCTGTCTGTGGGTGGCCGTGAACCCTGCAAGAGGATACAGAGACGAATGTGACGTAGTTTGTACCTCTAGGAGCTCAAAGTGTCAGTGAGTGCTCCTCCAGCTTCGCTACCCCAGTACCCGCAGATGACCGAGCATCGCCCACAGAGCCCCAAGGCCCCGGGAGGGCTCTGCATTTGCCGCAAGTGAGCCTTTTCTCGGAAGTCTGCGATTCTGGCTCAAAATGGACGTCACCAGAGAGCTTTTTGCCAAAGCTACCATATACATATATATGCATATATGTGTTCATCTATATGCATATATATGTATATGTTGGATTTTCGAAGGAAACCTGCGTGGACCCCTGCTCTACCACAGAAGACAGGCCGCTCCTCGCACCTCCACCTCCCCGCAGTGTGGACACCAAGCGTTCAGAGCCACAATTCAGCATGATCTCTTTTCATCCCAGAGGCCCCGGGGCTCCTTCCTAAGGCCTCGGCTCCTTCCCGCTTTCCGCAGTGGAAATCAGACTTCAGGACGGAAGCAGACACCTCCCCCGCCCTCACCTTTCTGCCTGGAATGGTCGTGATGGTCCCCGTGGACGCATTCAAAATGAAGAAATGAAAGGCTCAGAGAGCTGATCGCAAAGCTCCTAAGGCACGGAGGCCGAATTCAGACCCACAGCTGTCTGCGGTGTCTCCCAGCTGACCTTTTTCCAGCGGGTGACGGCCCCCATGGACGGAGGGGCCAAAGCATCCCTGGCTACGCTGTCTGTGGGTGGCCGTGAACCCTGCAAGAGGATAAAGAGACGAATGAGACGTAGTTTGTACCTCTAGGAGCTCAAAGTGTCAGTGAGTGCTCCTCCAACTTCGCTACCCCAGTACCTGCAGATGACCGAGCATCGCCCACAGAGACCCAAGGCCCCGGGAGGGCTGTGCATTTGCCGCAAGTGAGCCTTTTCTCGGAAGTCTTCGATTCTGGCTCGAAATGGACGTCACCAGAGAGCTTTTTTTGTTAAAGTTGCTTTATATAGAGCATACATATATATATATGCATATATGTTCATCTATATGGCTATATATGTATATGGTGGATTGAAGGAAACCCAAAGTGGGACCCCTGGTCTACCACAGAAGACAGGCCGCTCCTAGCACCTCCACCTCCCCGCAGTGGGGACACCGGGCGTTCCAGAGCCACAATTCAGCATGATCTCTTTTCATCCCAGAGGCCCCGGGGCTCCTTCCTAAGGCCCGGCTCCTTCCCGCTTTCCGCAGTGGAAATCAGACTTCAGGACGGAAGCAGACACCTCCCTCTCCCTCACCTTTCAGCCTGGGATGGTCGTAATGGTCCCCGTGGACGCATTCAAAATGAAGAAATGAAAGGCTCAAAGAGCTGATCGCAAAGCTCCCAAGGCACGGAGGCCGAATTCAGACCCACAGCTGTCTGCAGTGTCTCCCAACTGAACTCTTTCCAGCGGGTGACGGCCGCCATGGACGCAGGGGCCAAGACCCCTGGCTGGCTGCTGTCTGTGGGTGGTCGTGAACCCCAAGAGGATACAGGAGACGAATGACGGGGTTTGTACCCCTAGGAGCTCAAAGTGTCAGTGATTGCTCCTCCAACTTCGCCACCCCAGTACCCGCAGATGACCGGGCATGGCCCACAGAGCCCCAAGGCCCCGGGAGGGCTGTGTATTTGCCGCAAGTGAGCCTTTTCTCGGAAGTCTGCGATTCTGGCTCAAAATGGATGTCACCAGAGAGCTTTTTGCCAAAGCTACCATATACATATATATGCATATATATGTTCATCTATATGCATATATATGTATATGGTGGATTTTCGAAGGAAACCTGCGTGGACCCCTGCTCTACCACAGAAGACAGGCCGCTCCTTGCACCTCCACCTCCCCGCAGTGTAGACACCGGGCGTTCCAGAGCCACAATTCAGCATGATCTCTTTTCATCCTAGAGGCCCCGGGGCTCCTTCCTAAGGCCTCGGCTCCTTCTCGCTTTCCGCAGTGGAAATCAGACTTCAGGACGGAAGCAGACACCTCCCTCGCCCTCACCTTCTGCCTGGGATGGTCGTGATGGTCCCCGTGGACGCATTCAAAATGAAGAAATGAAAGGCTCAGAGAGCTGATCGCAAAGCTCCTAAGGCACGGAGGCCGAATTCAGACCCACAGCTGTCTGCAGTGTCTCCCAGCTGACCTCTTTCCAGTGGGTGACGGCCCCCATGGACGGAGGGGCCAAAGCATCCCTGGCTACGCTGTCTGTGGGTGGCCGTGAACCCTGCAAGAGGATACAGAGACGAATGAGAC
>NW_024347418.1:0-309 GCF_902729225.1 Pteropus medius
AGAGAGAGAGAGAGAGAGAGAGAGAGAGAGCCAATAGCAATAGCAAACAACCTTCCCAGGAAGAAAATGGAAAAGATGAAGATAAACAAAAAGGGCTTTTTTGTATCACTTCAATTAAGAGGAAGAAAATAGCCTAGAGGCATGTGTGTGCGCACACATGTGAGTGGGCCTGTGTGCATGAGTTGAAAGGAGAGAAATTGAGTGGAAAGGGGACAAGTGTGCTTAGCTTGGGAGATGAGGGGACTTCCTTGGCCTCCAACCCTTAATCTAACCACCACGAAAATGCTTCTTGATTTGCATTGCATGAGC
>NW_024347419.1:0-1677 GCF_902729225.1 Pteropus medius
CTTGGAACCTGAAAAAGCACTCTGCAGGAGGGGGGAAATTTGTCAGTCACCTCTGAGCTGGCTTCTGAAAGTAATTCAGGCCTAAGTGTCAGGCCTTGCATTGAGTTTGCAAGTGGCGCGGCATGTGTACCGAGAAGCCAGAGCCACAAAGTTTCCCAAGTTGAAGGCGTTTCCCAAAGCGTTCCTGCTCAGAGCGCCGGTACTTGATGCAAAGGCCAGCTTTGGAGGCAGTTCTAAGGCTTGGCTCGTGTGTTAAGGCTTCCACGGAACCTTCTTGACACAAGTCAGCCTATTTCAATATGAGGGCCGCGGCATATGAACTGATCTCTTTCATCGGCCTCGGTGAGAAGACAGGTTGCAGGTTCAGAAAGGAACAATTCCCTTCACGGTTCCTACCTAGACCACTGCAGTCAATGTGCTCTCCTGGCGCCGCACCAGAAACCGCCAAGCAAACCATGTGAGGGAATAGTGCCGAGAAACAGATTTGCGATGAAAGAGGAAGCTGCCGCAGCATTGGAACCCGCGTAAGCAATGAGGACCATGTGTACGTTCAGGGCCGTGGGTAAGGAAAGGCTTTGTCCCAACGTCTTCTCCGAAACTGAAACGAAGTCCCGGTAAGTTAGGTACATGCATTGCGGAGGGCTCTTCCTTTGTTGGGGACTAGAACACTGTCCAATACACAATGCTCAACTCCAGGATGAACGGCATGAATTGCAACGTGGGCTCGCAGTTACTTCCTACGTAGCATTCCGAATGCACTTTCTGACTTATGGTCCTGATCGGTTCTACCAGCAAAGCATTCACTGGCCTGAACGGGACAGAACACAGTAGGCCTATCCAAAGACAGTTGTGAAAGTGACTGCTTCGAACGCATAGAGTTCCTCTCAATGGAACCCCAGTCCGTTAGTACTGAACAGCAGGTTATGAGGTCGCTTCTCTTCATTGCATCTGATCGGCAGCATTGCGGCCGATTCCAGCTTGGTACGAAATAACCTCCAGGAAACTCTCAGTTTGTCCAGATGCCTTTCCACGCTGCAGATGTCAGTAGGGCAAGAGCTCTCCGCACTGAGGCTAAGTTTTTCAGTCAACTCCGAGACCTCTTTCATAGGCATAGGCAAGTACACCGGCGGCAGCTCCAAAGAGGAAAAATGACCTTCTGGGGCACTATGAGACCTCCGCCCGCAGGAAACTGTGCTGTCTTTGCCGCTTGAAATATAAACACTGTGGCGGCAGAGTGGCAGGAGACAGCTTTGCAAAGGACAGGGAAGCCGCCACTGTTTTAGAAACTGCCTGAGCAATGAGGACCGTCAGGAAGTTGCAGGACCGTGGCATTCTCCAGAATGTTATCAAACTTCTCTGACACAGCAAACGGGTCGCATATTCAAGAAAGCACCGTTCATTCCGGGAGGGCTTTCAGTTATACGGGCGTTCGAACCATGTCGATAAGAACACGCTCAAATCCAATATGAATGATAGGAATTTCTGATAGTATCCTAGTAACATTGTCTAGAGCATTGGGAAGGCAGATTCAGACATAAGGTCCTCATCAATACTAGCAGCAAATCGTTCACTGGACTTCTCAGGACACAATGCAGGCCTTGAAAGACTGCTCCATTTCCATTGGAAACTGAGCGTTTCTAAGTGTTCGAGAGTTCCTCTACATGGAAACAGAGCACT
>NW_024347420.1:0-81621 GCF_902729225.1 Pteropus medius
TAACATTTGACTTGTTTGGGCAATGAATGCCGGGCCATTGTCGGACCCCAGTGATAAGGGCAAACCGAATCGAGGTACTATTTCTGTGAGTAATTTCTTAGCTACTACTTGTGTAGTCTCCTTTCTAGTGGGGAAGGACTCGGTCCATCCAGAGTAGGTGTCGATGAAAACCAGAAGATACTTAAACCCGAAAGTGCCAGGGGCAACTTCTGTAAAGTCTACCTCCCAATGTTCTCCAGGAGCTTGTCCTTTCTGTCGCACGCCACTGCCTCCTGTTGCGGTGGAGCAAGAGTTGACTTGTGCACATATTGGGCATCGCGCACTTACATCCCGAGCCTTTGAGGTTAGTCCAGGAATATAATAGTCTCTTTTTAGCAGTTCAGTTAACTTAGTTCCTCCAAGATGGGTAGCGTTATGCATTTGATTGATTAAATGGCTGCCAAGAGCGGCAGGGAGGAGTGGCCTTCCATCTGGAATCCAAAGCCACCCATTTTCAAACTTCCCGTGCAGTTGCTTCCCCAACTCTATATCTTGGGGGCTATAGTTTGGAGCCTGTACCAAGGGGGGCACAAGAAGGGGACCAATTATGATGTTAGTCCCCACTGGTTTTCTGGCTACTTCCTTTGCTGTTTTATCTGCCAAGCGGTTTCCTTTTTCTACCGCTCCTTTCCCTTTTTGATGGCCGGGGCAATGGATAATAGCCACTTTCTTAGGTAGCCAGATAGCCTCCAAAAGAGCCAAAATCTGCTCCTTGTTTTAATTTCCTTTCCCTCTGATGTTAATAGTCCTCTTTCCCTGTACAGGGCTCCATGTACATGTGCCGTTGCAAAGGCATATCGGCTATCAGTGTAGATGTTAACAGTTTTCCCTCGAGCCCATTTAAGAGCTTCAGTTAATGCAATGAGCTCAGCCTTCTGGGCTGAAGTCCCTTGTGCGAGAGCCTGAGCCCAAACCACAGTGTCATCGGCAACTACCGCTGCTCCCACATACCTGACGCCT
Organism: Pteropus medius; assembly: GCF_902729225.1. Taxonomy (NCBI): domain Eukaryota; kingdom Metazoa; phylum Chordata; class Mammalia; order Chiroptera; family Pteropodidae; genus Pteropus; species Pteropus medius. Next base: position 1,000 of record NW_024347420.1, read on the forward strand.
TCTGTGACATAACTGCTTCCGTCCGTGTACAGGGTGGCGTCTGGGTTGAGCCAAGGCTCATCTCGTAAGTCAGGTCTTACCCCAGTTATGCTTTCAAGCAGGTCATGTACAGGTTCCTGGGGATCATCATCTGGGAGCAAGGTTGCGGATTCAATATTGTCGGTTTAGCAAATTGAACCTGTGGAGGGTTTAATAAGAGTACCTGGTATAGGGTGATTCGAGCGTTCGATATCCATCGCTCGAGTGGTCCCTTCAGGAGCCGCTCCACAAAGTGAGGTCCGATAACAGTCACAGGCTACCCAAGCGTCAATTTGTGGGCTTCTTTCACTAGAACTGCCATGGCTGCAACGGCCCTCAGACAATTAGACCACCCTGCAGCCACGCAATCTAACCTTTTAGATAAGTATGCAACTGGTCTTTTCCACGGTCCCAGCATCTGAGTCAATACCCCTTTAGCAACTCCCCTTGTCTCTTCTACAAATAATTGAAATGGTTTCTCTAAGTTTGGTAAAGCCAATGCTGGAGCAGAGATTAAGGCCTTCTTCAGTGTCTCAAAGGCCTGCTGTTGTTCTATTGTCCATTTTATGTCCTCTCCTTTCCCAGCTGTACAATCATACAGCGGCTTAGCAAATCTCAGCAAATCCTAGAATCCACAAACGGCAGTATCCTACAGCCCCTAGAAACTCTCGCACAAGCCTTTTTGTTTTTGGTGGTGGAATGCGCAAGATTGCTTCAATCCTACTTTCAGAGAGCTGTCTTTCCCCTTTATTCAGTTTGTACCCCAAATAAATAGCAGCAGGGGTACACAACTGGGCCTTTTTAGCCGACACGCGGTAACCTTTGTTCCCCAACTCATTCAGCAGATCTTCAGTTGCCTTAGTGCATGCCTCAGTTGTTTCAGTGGCAAGGAAAAGGTCGTCCACATATTGTAGTAACACAACATCAGGATGGCGTTGTTGAAACTCTGCTAAGTCTCGACTTAAAGCCTCATCAAACAGAGTGGGAGAGTTCTTAAATCCCTGCGGGAGTCGGGTCCAAGTCAATTGTCCTTGTTGTCCTGTCTTAGGGTCCTCCCACTCAAAGGCAAAAATTGGCTGACTGACTCTAGCCAAAGGTAAGGAGAAAAACGCATCTTTCAAATCCAATACCGTATATACTTGATGGCTCGGTGGCAACTGGCTTAGCAAGGTATAAGGATTAGGCACAGTGGGGTGTATAGTCTCCACTCTCTTATTAACCTCTCTTAGATCCTGAACTGGTCTATAGTCCTCAGTTCCTGGTTTCTGGACCGGTAACAACGGGGTGTTCCATGGAGAGTGGCAAGGCACCAATATGCCGGCTTCCTGGAGCCGTCTTATATGTATAGCAATCCCTTCTCGTGCCTTTTGATTTATAGGATATTGTTTCACTCGTACTGGCATAGCATTGCTGTTGAGAGTTACCACTATGGGCGGCTGATGAGCAGCCAACCCAGGAGGGTTATTCTCAGCCCACACTACAGGAATTTCTTTCTTCCACTTCTCCAATAAAGCGGAGGAAGTTTTTGTTGGTTTTTGATCTGTTAAAATATATTCTTCAGCTAAGGGGACTATATATAGAATGTAAGAGGGCCCATCTCCGAGAGTAAGGGTGTTAGCATCTGAACCAAAAGTAATAGTGGCCTGTAATTTTTGTAGCAAATCTCTTCCTAACAAAGGATAGGGGCATTCAGGCAAAACCAAAAAGGAATGGGTGATGGTCCCTTTTCCCAGGTCAGTTATACGAGCCCGAGTCCAAGGGTATGCTCTTCCTTGTCCAGTTGCCCCAAGAATAGTGGTTTTTTCTTTACTCACAGGGCCAACAGGCTGATTTAAAACAGAATATGTTGCTCCAGTATCTACCAGAAAGTCCACAGGTTGGCCCCCCACTTGCAAGGTTATCCGGGGCTCTCGGGGACCGTTAGAGCCCTGACACCCCTAGTTATCTTCCAGAAGAATTGGGGTGCTTGTATTTTTCTTGTCACCTTTTGGTTGGTTGGGACACTCATTCTTCCAGTGCCCTTTCTGTTTGCAATATGCACATTGGTCTTTTTCAAGGCCAACCTGTTTACTTCCTGGTCCAGGTGGCCTGACAAATCCTGATCTTCCTCCTCGGCCCCTTCCTCTTCCTCTGCCTGGCATAGGTCCCTTCCCCACAAACATTATTTTCTGCACATCGTCTCTATTGTTGAAAACTTTCTGGGCTATTTCTAGCAATTTGGATAAATTCTCTCCCTCAAAACCTTCTAGCTTCTGTAACTTTCTCCTAATATCTGGGGCTGACTGGCTCACAAAGGCCAAATTAATGGCTCTTCTATTGTTGGGGTCCTCCGGGTCAATAGGTGTATACAAGCGGTAAGATTCTAATAGTCTCTCTAAAAATGCTGCAGGTGACTCATCCTTGGTCTGAATTACTTCGCTTACCTTGGACAGATTTATTGGTCTACGTGCAGCAGCCCGGAGTCCCTGTAGCAGGAACTGGCGATACCTTAGGAGAGCCTCCTTACCTTGATCCGTATTGGGATCCCACTGGGGACGCTGTGTAGGAAACACAGCCTGTATCCTGGTTAAGTCTGCTGTTGGCAGCCCATTCGGGTCCGTGACTCCTCTGGCTGCCTCCCGCAAAATCCTTTCTTTTTCCTCAGTGGTGAATAAAACCTGCAAAAGCTGCTGACAATCATCCCAAGTGGGCTGATGGGTAAAAAAATAGACTCTAGAAGGGAGGTTAATCCTTGTGGTTTTTCTGAAAAGGATGGCATTTGCAATTTCCAATTATATAAATCACTAGTACTGAATGGCGAGTAGATGACAGTAGGCTCACCTCCACCTCCTGGAATCACCTTCAATGGGGCTTGAACAGATACTGGCTCTTTCAGGGAGGTTGAATCAGGGGAAGGTGGCCTACGACCCCTAGACCGGGTTACAGGAGGTTCTGGTCTTTCCGGAGGAGGACGTCCACTCCCATCACCATGATAGGGTGGTGGATACCAGTCATCCTCCGACGGAGGGCCCTGCAACACTGGTGGGGGCTTCTTAAGACCTTGGGGTATGGCTGCCATTACAGTAACGGGGGCGCGACTACAATTCTGTAAGTACTTAGGGGCATCAGAAACAACGTCAATCCATACATCAATATAAGGAATTTGGTCAGGATGCCCCGGATTCCCATAAACAACACCCCGAACCCGAAATGCAGTCTGTAAATTAAATGATCCCTCGGAGGGCCATCCTACTCCGAAGGTCGGCCAATCTAGTTGACAAAACCGCTGCAAATCAAAAGGGGTTACTAAAGCACCATAAGCCTTTGCCCTGTGACGGAAATCTTTAAAGTGATTAAGCATGCATTGAAGCGGTGTTAGCTTACCCTGTGATTGTCCCATAGTTCCACAGTAAAGCACACGAAGCAACACAAGAAAAACAGACACAGACTAACGAACCAAAAAACAAGACTGAGAAAACTGTCGTCACAGTCTCAGTCGACCGCCGACTTACTTGTCGCGTCCGACGTCCGCACGGTCCTGGGGCCCCTACCAAAAACTGCCTCAGCACTCCCAAGATCACGCTCCACAAAGCGAGAAACCACGGGCGGTGGGCTAGGGCAAGTGCCCTAGAGGCCTCCCCAACCGCAAATGGTCCAACGCCCTGGTGCACTGATCAATTTTCCCACAACGAGAAGATCTCGCTGGGGCCTCCAAATGTTGTGACCGAAATAACCAGGCCCAACTCGAGTGCTCTAGTCCAAGAGACAGTTTATTAGCCGGCGGCTATCCTTGCAAAGGAGCAGCCCCGAGACGCAGGGGCACAAAGGTTTTAAGCCCTCGATCCCATCCCCCACATCCTTAATTTTTACACAAAAGACTATATCTCCTCCATTCATTAACTGATAACTAAGAGGTGGGTAAGCAAGCAGGGGTACAGAAGCAGAATGCGTCATTGTTAAAATATTTTGTACCTATAGGCAGTGATCCGGCCAGTAAATCCCTTTAGTTAATAAATTTTTAGCAGATAACTAACTAGAAGTGAGACATGGCGGTTAGCACGTACCATGTCTTATCCTTAACCTATTGTTTCTAAAGGTGAGGTCACTACATTATGTGATTCTTAGTTTCCACGAATTTTTAAAGACTTTGTTTACCTATTTTCCTCTGATGGTATAGCTACACAGCATTAAAAGCCTGCCAGTAATCTCAGTCTTTGTTCTATAGGTTCTCCATGGTCTGGCCATAGGGAACAAATGGTTGGGTTTATTGCATAGGGTGTTTTCCTTTCATAGGTAGTTCGTTAGTAATCCCAGAAGAAATCTCTGTGAGATGTCCCCTGAATTTCCTCCCCCACGGGGCAGTCGTGTGGTCTGCAGTGGGTAATGGATGTGGAAGCATTTTGTAAATGACAAAGTTCTACCTTTCTTGAGCCTTGCCATCACTGTCAGGAATTATTGTCCTTGACTTGAATGCTTGGGCTCCAGAGACCTCCCTTCAAGGTGGCTCCCCTAAAGGGCCATTACCCTAGCCTCCTGTAAGACCCCCAGGCTCTGACTTCACTACGTGACCCAGTCTCTTGATTTCCAGTTTGCAGAGATTGCCTGAAAGAACTGGAAGAGGCTCAGAGCCTGATTTCTCTTCTGCAAAGGTAAAGAATCTTCCCCTTCTCTCGGGTCCGCCACCCTCTGGGCTGCTGGACACCTTGAACTGACATGGAAGGGAGGGCAATGGGGTATGGGTGTGGCTGCAGCCCTGGGGTGACAGACAGCAGGAGCACTGTGGAATCAATGTCGGGGATGGGGAGGACCCTAGGCACCAGGTGCCCACCCTGCAGGATCTCCTGGCCCCACGTGCCCCTGGCTGCAGCTTGTGCCTCCGTGTCCTGCAGCCACCTGGGAAGGCTCCCTGACAAAGGCAGCTTTTGTCAGAGCTCAGGTCAAGAAGCCACTGGTGAGGCGTGCAAAGCAGTTCCCGCCAGCCCTGTGCAGAGCCTGTAGAAGATGCTGCTTCCGTCATGTCCCCGTTGGCTTCCCCAGCTCCTCCGACTGAACGCCTGCTACCTCTGGCCTCTGCCCTGTCACAAAGTCCAACAACCTCCTCAGTTTCTGTTCATTCACGCTCATCCCTGAGTGCCTCTTAGCCACCAGTCTGTCCTTCCCCTGAACGGCCTTTCACCGTGGCCACTTGCACTATTCCATTCCACCTCATGATCCCCTGATTCAGAGACCCACTTTACACCTCCAACAGCCTCCTCTGTGCCCCCACTGCCAGACTCCACTATGACACTTCCTCAGTGTGACTTGATGGCATTCCCACTCAACACCATCCCACAAACTTCGTCTCCACACACACCTTGGTCAGTTTCTCCCATCCCAGTCCCAGCCATCTCAGGCCTTGACTACTCAAGCTGTTCCATTTTGACCCTGTCTTGGTGGCAGGTGGCTACCAAAGCCTTGTGCCTCTCAAACTCATCACGGTTCAAATCTCAACAACAGCACTTCTCCCACGACTCACAAGAGGCCTTACTCAGGGGAGACTCCACAGACAGAATGGTAGAGGCTGTTAGCCCCTCCTTACTCGAATCCGATGACCAGAATCTCCTGGAGATACAAGTCACAGGGAGAATCAAGATAAAGATTTGGAAGGAAAAAGACAAAGACGGATTATATCCAAAACAAATGAGCCCAGACTACCACCTGAATTCTTTGGGGAAAATGTTGCAATCACTAGGTGCTGAGCAGGACACCACAATCCCCCAACCCTTCTGGACCGCGAAAGATAAGCCAGAGCAACTGCCTAGTCCTCAGCAGCTCTCATATCCTAAGGTCTTGGGGGACCATCTACAGCAAAAATACAACCAGCTTTTTTGGGGTCTCCCCTCTCTGCACAGTGAATCCCCGGTGGCTACTGCCTGGATCTCTGAGAATTCTTCCACACTACAGTCTCCCTCATTCTTATTCAATGGAATCTCAAATGCCTGCCGAATTGATCTGCAGGCTAAACTACCTCCACTGCTTTCCCATTCCCAGCCCCTGCCCCAGCTGGAGTTCCAACCTCAAGCCTTGATTCCAACGATGCTGCAAATACAGACCCCACCTCTGGCTCAGGCCCAGGCCCATTTCCAATCTTCTGTACAAATCTTACGACCTTCTTCTCCATCCCAGATTAGAGCCTATGGTGTGTCTTGCCCGACAGCCCGGAATGAGCTAAAATCTCTCACCTCAATTGAGATTCAAAATACAGAATGGCCCTTGTTGCCAAAGCAACTAGAAAGTGGGTGGGCTCTGCCCTCTGTGGTCAAAAGATCTCAGGAAGGCTTTAATATCTTCACTCCCAACCTTCCTGAGGACAGCTGGGTGGTCTCCATCCTTTCTGAGAATGTTCCAATCAGTCCAGAGCTCCGGAGGCAACTGGAACACCACCTCCAAAAGTGACTTATCCAACACCGCTTGGAGCTACCTCGCAAGATACAAGAGTCTCTGGAACTAAGGCAGCTTCAGGGCAAATTACCAGGGAAATGTCCGGTAAAAGACAAGCATGGGCCCTCACGGCCCTCTTCCTTCACAGGTGAAAGCAGCAAGGATGCACAGAAGGTGGGGTTCCAGCGAAAGCAAGGCATGGGCAAGGTCTCTAAATACCTCTCCAGGTCCTCCAAAGGTCTCTAGTGGTATTTCAAGAAGTAGACTCTGAAGGGTCAGAAAATGACTGGATGCTTTTAAGAAAGGACTTGACAAGTGGTTTGCTGAGGAGCTTAGACAAAAATCTAGAAAACATCCCAAAAGGCCATTTAGGCAGGAATTTGGGGCAAACCAGCGAGGGTTTAATCCCCGTGAGTGTGCGTCGATCCTGGCTTGCTGTCAACCATGCTTCTCCCAAGTCCAACGCTCACATGGAAACCAGGAATTTGGGAATCTTAAAGGGTTGGGAACCCTGGGTGAACCCCTCCCACAGGGTTTCCTTTCTCAACACAAACATTCAAGAGATGCTGAAAGCACATATGACAAAGTTTTGGGTGAGGCACATGTGGAGCCTGCCCCTCAAGCTCATCAAGTCCATTAATCTCTTTAAGTTGAAAAACCCACTCTGCAGTTTGCCTTTCCTCCCTCAGCTCCCTGTGTCCCTGGAGACCACTCAATAATCCAGTTTGCTGAGGTCCTTGGAAAGACTCCTCAGCCCCATCTAGGAGAGAAAGCGATAGGAGAGGAGTCAGTTCCCACCCTGGAGAGGCCTCTCCTGGCCCCCTTACCTGTGTGTGAGGAAATCCAGAGGGCTCTGGGACAGATCCCACTTGGTGATGACCATGGGACCACAGGCATCTCTGGCTAGACAGGAGGGCAGGCCGCCACCTCAGGCCGTCACATTCACCTGGCAGAGTGGGATTGTGGAGTGGACCATGAAGGACAGCACAGAGCCCAGTCCAGGTTCAACAATGGGCAGGAATGAGCCAGGAGGGAAGAGTGGTCTACATGCCTCACGAGACCCCAGCCATCAGGTAACAGTGCCAGAGATGAACATAGGATCCCAATCTTTGAGGGCCAAGGAAGCCAGGGAGGCAGGGAAGGCCACATTGTCCCCTGCTTTTCAACCAGAGTCTACAGACATCTTGGGAACCAATGTGCTGACAAAGTCCCAAAAGAAAAATGCACATATGAGTAGTTTAGAGGCTCCAGGGACCGGTAGAAGTCCCCTATACCCTAGAATGACTGTTCTCCAAGATCCAGCAGAGCCACGCCTTAACACAGAGTGAGTTTAAGTCCAACGTAAAGGTACAGTCAGAGAACCTGCCACACGACTGTCCCATACACAAGCCCCTTGCTACTGACAACTTGGCCTCTCAGGTGCCTCAGTGCCATCCCCAGGGAGTGCCCAATGGAGACAAGCTAGTTTTCCAGATGCTGTGTGGCCTCAAGGCAGCCTCAAGCAGCAGTCCAGAGCAGCAGGAGCCCAGGACCAAAAGATATCAAGGCTTTTGGAAGAATCAGAGCGAGATGTTTGTCCCTACTTATGAGAGAGAGGACTGCAGGTGGCCCAACCCAGGAGAGCATGCAGAAAAGCTCGAGAAATTGGGGACCTGTCAAGACAGGAGTATGAGTTCCTCTGCCCAAGCCAGAAAAACTGTAGGCTCTGTTGGGAAGAGTGGTCTACATGCCTCACAAGACCCCAGCCATCAGGTAACAGTGCCAGAGATGAACATAGGACCCCAATCTTTGAGGGCCAAGGAAGCCAGGGAGGCAGGGGAGGCTACACTGTCCCCTGCTTTTCAACCAGAGTCTAGAGACATCTTGGGAACCAAAGTGCTGACAAAGTCCCCAAACACAAATGCACATTTGAGTAGTTTAGAGGCTCCAGGGACTAGTATAAGTCCCCTATACCTTAAAATGACTGTTTTCCAAGATCTAGAAGAGCTATGCCTTAACGCAGAGGTGGTTAGTGAGTTTAAGTCCAACGTAAAGGTACAGTCAGAGAATCTGCCATAAGACTGTCCCATACACAAGCCCCTTGCTGCTGACAACTTGGCGTCTCAGGTGCCTCAGTGCCATCCCCAGAGAGTGCTAGTTTCCCAGGTGCTATGTTGCCCAAGCAGCAGTCCATGGTAGCAAGAGCCCAGGACCAAAAAATATCAAGACTTTTGGAAGAATCAGAACAAGATGATTGTCCCTACTTATGAGAGACAGGACCTCAGGAGGCCTGACCCAGGAGAGAATGCAGAAAAGCTTGAGAAATAGGGGACCTCTCAAGACAAGGGTATGAGTCCCTCTGTCCAGGCTGCGGAAACTGTAGACTCTGTTGGGAGGAAATACCTCCATATGATAACAGAGAAGGAACAGGGTGTTTTAAAAAAACTTCTTCAGAAAAAAAGGATGAGGCTTTTGTCCAGTGGATTTTCCCCCGTAAAAAACTTAAAGGTCAGGATGCTCTGAAAAGTGCAAGCCCAGATCAGCCACTGCCCAGAACCAATGGCCAGTCAAAAGCAGGTCAATTATGGACAGCGAGAATGTGGAGGCTCAGGAGCTCATGACAGCTGTGGGACAGATTCTAGAGAAGAAAATGGCCATTCACCATGGACTTCATGCCACAAAGTTAAAGGAGCACAAACGGGAACTTCAAGGCCCAGTATGTGGGTATTTCTGCTACTACAGCCTTCTTTTCTACACAGAGCAAGCGAGAATGATGAGTTACATGGCCTGCAGTCAGCAGGCTGACTCCTAGGACCAGAATTGTCCATCAGGGAAAGGCACGTCAGACGGGGCAGTCCCTGAAAAGTGTCAGATTCGATGATGAGCAGCTGGAACTGAGTTGCCTCCCATCTCTACCCCACAAGAAGACACTGTCCCTAGTGAGTGCCTGCCAGTATAGGCCAAAGATGCCAGGCACGCCAGGCCACTAACCACATTGCCCAAGGCATTATTGTCTTTTTCAAGAAGGTGTCTTGCATGGTCCATGCTTCACTAGCTTTTCTAGTAGGCAAATATGTCTCCAAGAAAAAAAAAAATCAGTCCATGTAGAGAAGCGTTTTCTCATTAGTACATTCAAAATATTTACTTTTCCCCAATATATGTTTTTTTCTCATAAAAGGGTGGTGTAGTGACTTTTCCTTGTGCTTGCTAGGTGTGTGCTTTGGCCTCGAGAAGAAAGGGGCATGGAGGGAGGCTGATCGTGGAATTGCGAGCTTACTCCTTACCCCAAGTCCCTTCATTGCCCCTGATATTTTCACAATACTTTCATTACTCAAACAACAAAAACTACTCTAAAACAAGATGAAAAAAACATAAAAACTCCACTCGAGGATCTGGTTCAACTCATCTTTCTCCTGCTTCCACTCAGCTTTGAAATTGTGCAGCTGTAGGAAATAGGTTTACAGGGGCCTCACAGGGTTGGTCATTCCCACTCAGGCTCCAAGAATTGTCAGGAAGTTTTGGGGTGGGGAGCTGCTGGGCCCTGAGTTCAGAAGCAAGAGAAATCTTGCCCCTGGATCTCTTGGGCCCTAAAGACTCCTTAAGATCCCTTTTCACCTAATGAAGGCTGCGATGGGGATGGCCTTGTGAACCCCTCTCAGCTTAGCCTGAATAAAATGTACAGCTCGCCCTCCCCCACCTCTGCCTTTCCCACATGTAGAGACCAGACAGATGGCACTTCCTGCTTTGTGTGTGCGTAGGTGTGAGCCTCAGGGAGGATGATGATGAGGGCTGTGTTCACTCCTGCCACAAATGAATGAATGGTCATGGTCACTGGTGACCTGCCTTTTCCTCTATTAACCCCAGGGGAGGAATTCTGGATGAATGGAACAGGGTGTGACTATGTGTGGGTAACTATCTGATAGTCGATACTGTGAAACTTGGGTGGGATGTGGGTGAAGAACTGAAAAGGTTGGATCCAAGAAAGGAGGCAAAGTGACACAGAGTGTCCATAAATATGCAGCGACTGAGAAGCTCTGATGTCCCACCATCATCTATAGGTGTGGGAGGAGGGAAGGGGAAAGGGTCCCAACCTGTCTCCACCTTCTTCAGCTCTGAGATCACAGATATAAAAAAGCCACCTCTAGGGCCAAATCTGCAGAATTAAAGCAAGTCAGGAATGGTTAATTGTCTCCACAATACAGTTTCTAAGCTTGCACATCCTTGCCTCCTGAATTCTAGAAAAGATGACTTAACAACAGGTGGAAAAGCCAGGACTAGAGAACTCAGTGTCACTCCCAGTCTGGTGACCTTTACATAAACACATGGCCCAAGGTCTGCTCCAGGGGAGAGTTGGGGACTTAAAAGGCTGAGAGACTGGCCTGCCATCATGTAGTAATTCTTATGTGATTCTAGCCTTGCTTATCCCAGAGCCCTGCAGGAGACAAAGACACCACACAAGATTTGTCACACGGGACGGCGGAAGTGACCTGTCCAGAATGGATAGTGCACTCCAGGATTGGTCCCTGCGTGGTCTGCTCCTTGTGCAGATTGCTTCCTCTCTGGCCCCAAGCCACACAGAAAAAAAGGGAGACCAGGAGCAATCTCTCTAGAGTGATTCTGCACTTTGGGCCACATTTGGCACACAGGGGTTCCAGCTCAGGGGGGTCCTTCCAGTGGTGGAAAGTCTTGTTCCAGGACAACCCTGATCTGATGACAGCAGGAATGCCTGTCAGAACCCCAATGTGCGGGACCAAAACCAGCGTTGAGGGGTGCAGGGGCATAGGTGTTCTCATGCCGCGGGATCTTCCTGGAGCTAGGTCCTGCCTCTGGGACCCAATCCTGAGCAGCCACCGGGCTGCGCACAGCAGTGCAGCCTGCACCTATGGAAGGGTGGGACCCAGGGCAGGAAGTGCCCCAGGTCCGCAGGTGCTTGGGAGAGGGTGTCTCACAGCTGGGACCTCGAGCTTGGCTGTGCTCATGGGTCGTCTCAGGCACCGAATGGTGAATTCTGAGTGTGGGGGGAGCCGGACATGCACGCCATGCTCCTGTCAGCAAAGTACCAGAGTGACTGGGATGCTGACGGAAGCAGCAGCAGGAAGGGGCGAGTCCCGCTGCTCATCAGTGGTTGCTCAGTCTTTCATAAGGCACAGTAAGGCCAGCTATAGAGAAACCCACACAGGGACCTCTCACACAGAGATGGCACACACAGACACCTCCTAACAGAGACTTCTCACACAGAGACCTACCTCCCGGACACCTCCCAAAAGAGAACTCTTCACACTGAGGTCTCACAGAGATGCCTCACAACAGACATGTCACAGACACATACAGAGACATACAACACAGAGACCTCACAAAGGTACCTCCCAATAGACACCTCTCACAGACACCTTCCAGAGACCTCTTGTTTTCCCACAGAGATCTCATAATAAGACCCCCACAGAGATGTCACAGAGACATCCCACAGAGACCTCCCACATAGACTGACCCAGAAACAACACACAGACAGCACATGTGGCCTCACGGAAACCACCTGAGCACCACCCACTGACAATTCCTTCTTAGTGAATGTGCAACTCAGACAACTGACAGCAAAGAGAGGTATTACTTGTGTCTCCTTGAGATCCTCGAGACACTCTGACATTGTCAGGTCACCATCATACTAAATGGGGTTCTCTACTTGGAGAAATGCTTGGGAATTTTTGTTCTTTTGTAATGTCATTGCTTCAACAAAAAAATTACAAATTCCACATGTAGATTTGCAAAATTAATTATTCTGCAGGTTTTCAGTAGCTTGAGAATCGTAAATTTTAAACACGACTAAAACACTGTCATCCTCCAATGACAGAAAATCTTATTCGGTTTTAGTGATCGCAGAGCCAAATTGTATGACTGTCGCATATTTTTTGTTGTTGTTGTTGGGGGCTACACCTGAACTTGAGATGGCTTATTTGTTTACTTTGGAAACATAATGTCGATGTGCAACAAATGGATTCTAGGAATGAAATAAACCAGGAAAGAGGCATCTGAATGTTTACTCACTTCCCAGAGGGCTTGGTAACTACCACATTTTGCACATACAGTTTGATTGTGGAGTTTGTTTTATTTTTTAACAAGTAACAAATGTGAGGATTTTTTACAAATAAGTCAAATTCCTAGCAACATTCCTATTATATCATCTGACAAAATCATACGTAATATTATTTTTCTTAAAATGTAGTAATCCGTCAGATGATGAGATTACACATTTCTAGGATATGACACTGTCCTAATGTTCAGCTAACATACTTCAAGACAGGTTATTTTTGAGTAATTCTATGAAATGCACATTTTCTGAGAGTCAGGAGACAGTCTGGATCCTTTTTGTATTCATTGAAGAGCTAAAAAAGACATTGTTTAAAATGATTTTGAAATATTACAAGATATATCTCTAAGTCTATGCTTGAGATACATACAGCCTAACAAAGTTAATGAGAAAGGCCATTTTAACTTCTGAAGACTGTACATTTAACCAACATTTGTATTATGATAGTAATGAAAGGCCTCACTTCTCATATATCCAGGACTTTCCAACGTGTGCACTTTGATAAGACCACTCATTTCACACTGCTCATAACCACCCTGTTGTCCCTGCCTCGGTAAATCTGTTTTCATGACACCTGTCAAACATGTATCATTGGTTAAGTCTCTCAACTCATCCTTAGGGATGATAGCATCACAGTCCTTTCTCTAAGAGGAGCAGGGCTGACACGAGGACTGTTCTGACCTATTTATTTCAACAAGATATTCACTTTTTCTATTCTCCATAATTAAAAAATGTATAACTATCCATTTTTCTACTCTATTCCCTTATGAGGTCATTGATTAAACAATGATCTATAATCTACAGATAAAAGCCTCTCTACATGATATTTTGGATATATTACAAACTTGGATCTAAAATAGGTTTTGTTTAAAACAGGTCTCACACTGATTGCAATAAACTAGGCACTGTAGAACGCAATGTGGAGGGAGGCTATTATGTGATGACTTCTTAACACTCCAGGGGGTACAGACCTTTTCCCAGAGTAATCGGTCCGCAGTGTTAACTTTAAGAGTGACTCCCCTTGAAAGGTTACAATATTATTTTCAGTTTCATACACTTTATAACAAATGTTCACAGGAAGACACTTGGGGAAGTGTCCCAGATACGTACAGCTGCACTTTCTGAGGTGCTCATGCCAAGGGAACATTAGGGAACATCCAGGTCCAGAATGACCCAGGGGATCCACAGCTGTGGCCACATCTTTGAGGTTGGGAAGATTCATGATTATGCCTGGAGCAGGATCAGTCTTTATGATTGTGTCCCTGGCCACTTGGATTGTCGCGTTTCTCAAAGGGGCACAAGTCATCTTCCCTACTCAGGTCTGCCACTGCCCCTCAGCCTGCTGCTGCCCGGTGCCCATGAATTATAGTGACCAGGAGCCGCTTCCCCAGGGACACACACTCCGTGCTCTCCACAGCCACATCCTCTCACAGACATGCAAGTGGTGCCGATGGAACTTCCAAAAAGCTGTAAAATAATGTACGCCAGGCACAAAAGATGAGCTTTTTAGAAGATGATAAATTCTACTGGAAGAAATATGGGTGACATAACTCTCTGGTTCTAGGCATGTGTGTCTGTTAGCTCACCCCTGGATCTGGAAATGCAGCTGATATTAGAATTTCTCACCCTCATTCACTGTAGTAATAATATCTGCAGTTCTTCCTCTTTCTGAGTCCAGAAGCTGGAATTGACACCATCTGCTCCCTGTGATTTCACAATCTCTAACATTTGTATCCAACAACCACCTCAATTCAACCATCTCTCAGGTCAGGTATCACTCTTAAACTTCAGGAGGAAGATCACTGCCCTTCTATTGCCACCTCAACTTTATACTAGTAGCACTTTTTATACCAACTGACAGTGTCAATAAATTTATTTTGTAGAATGTAGGCCCAGGATACCATCTACTAGGTGTGTTACTTGAGCAAGTCATTTGATGCTTAGATTTAAAATTTTATACAAGTGCATTTTATGAAATAAATTTTATGAAATCTTATTTTCTTGTTTGATAAAATCTGTAAATCTAGAGATTTAAGCTCAGTTGTTTTTTAAATATTGGTACTTAAATATTTGCCAATTTTCATCTCTTATATACATGAGAAAATATGTTAAGAATTAAGCTGTGAAGGTACCAATTTTTTGTTGGTTTACTTTGTATACTTATTTTTATATCAAACCTCTATTATTTCACAACAAACAAGTTTCGTCTCTTGGAAAACATCAGCCTTAAGGACTGACCAGGTTAAAACTTAGCATGTTAGATCTGAGGGTCACCTTACTTTCTTAAAGGTGTTATTCATGAAATGGTTAAAAAGCCCTATGAGCTTAGGAACAGAAACAAATTGAGAATTAAAAGCCAAATCATTGAAATGAAGTTTCAAAGAAGTTTCAATCATTGTTAGAACAGTTGTGCGTGGAGATGATGGTTCTAGGTACCTCAGAGAAACCAGCAGGAGAGAGTGTTGCCAAAATTGATAATAGCCAACGCCTTCAGGGCTTCTCACAGAGATGCTTTAATGCTGTGAGGTGACCTGATTGCACAGGGAGACCATGGAGAAGATGCAGAGTGTTAAATCACATTCAAGCACCTGTTACCTGGGTGGTGAGTTCCTTGATATTTGTGGATCAGATGACATTTTGAGGGACAGTGGTGTGGGAAAGATGCATTCTTCTCAGTGCCTTTGCAACCACGAAAGTTTATACAACGGAGATGCTAGTAAAACAAATTCCCTACTACTTTTCTAGTAGGGAAAGCATCCAACACTACATTTTGGGACAGAAATATGTATTGGGAAGAATTTTTCACACAAGAACAGTGAAGGGAGGAAATGATGCTTCTGGGCATGGCACAGAATATTCTTTCACAACTTTGTTGTGGTCTCTCCAGGCCTTGTGTGGCTGTTGCCGTCCTGGCCCCCAAGCTGTTGTCCTCACTGTCAGACTCAGGACAAGCCAGGAAGCTGCTTGTCTGAAGGCAGGTGCTCCCTTCCTCTCTTGCCCGCTTGCTGTCGGATGGACGGCACAGCATCATGCACAGCTGACAGGTGTTTATTAACTAGTTTTGTTTCACAAGACGCGGTTCAGGCACTCTATAGTCCTCTTTATCACTGCCTTTTATTACCTCAAGGTAGAAGTAATCAGTGTTTAAGTCATCCTACTTGAATAACAAAACACATGATTTTTTCCCCCACAGGAGTGGTTATCTTATTGGTTTGTCAGGGCTGCCATGACAAAATACCACAGACTGGGTGGCTTAACAACAGACATACATTTTCCCATAGCTCTGGAGGCTAGACGTCCAAGATCAAGGTACCAGTGGGTTTAGTTTCTTTGAGACCTCTGTCTTTGGCTTGCACATGGCCACCTTCTCGTTGTGTCCTCATGTGGTTGCCCCTCAGTCTGTGCACATCTGTGTCCTAATATCCTCCTCTTATTAGAACACCAGTCATTGGATTAGAGCGTTTCTATACAAACTCATTTTACCTTAATACTTTTTCAAGGTCCTATTCCACATATGGTCACATTCTCTGGTCCTGAGAATTAGGACTTCAACATATGAAAGCTGGAAGGGGACATAATTCTGCCATCATAGTGGTCTAACCTAGTTTTTAAGTGAACTGAGTCTGTTGAAGAGACTTGACTAGAGGTCATGGTGACATAAGAACTAAGCAATGACAGCTGGTAACTGATACATATTAAGAAGCAAAGACCCTGAGATTTGGTAAGGCACAGAGGTTGCTGCTCCAAGATTTGACTCATATCATAGAATCAAATAATTTAAAAACACCTCCTCCACTCTGAGGGGCTGTAAAATCCTAATGTCTTACCCCCAGCGTAACAAACTTTCACTACATTGTTTTATGATAATAAATGTCTTATCAGAAATGGCTTAAAAGTAGAATTATTATTACATGAAAGCAGGGTAGACTTGCTCATTTTAAAATAACAATTGAAACAGTCTACAATCCAAAAAGTAAACATTCTTATATTTTCATTTACATTTTTTTTATCCTACTGTGATTCTTCCATTTTATAATCATCTTTCAGTTAAAAGGTCACAGTAATTTAATGATGATATACCATAATTTTATAAGTGGGTGTTAAAGAATACTGCTTTGTCAAAAGAGTGTGGAAAACTTTGGGTAAAGCAAAGCAAAAATTAGTGTTTTATATTTTTAGGCTGGATTGTCAGAGACTATGATATACATGATGGACATATGCGTTATAATATTCCTTAAACATATTTGAGTTGTATCATTTTGCCTTGTTTTGCTTTGCTTTGTGGAGAAATTCCAAAAACTTTGTGAAACAATTTTTAAGAGTGATCAGATGCTTATTAATCAAGATGGCAAATACTAAAAATATATACACAAAGTATATTATGATGAATATTAAATGAACTCACAGTCTTTAGTCAGTATTATTTTAAAGGGGTTCCAGCAATTTTCTGTGGCATAAAATGATGTTTTATTTTCTCTTCAGTAACATGATGCACGTGATCTTTATTCACAGAAACTTTTTTAAAAAGATATTTATAAGTATTTATAATTTATTGTAATTTGGTATTTTCTCAGGACAAAATTATAATGTAAATAAAAACAAAAACAAAAACAAAAACCTCCTTTAGAGAAATTTTCACCTTCTGGGGATTAATTCAAAGGGCTTAAAGTGAAACTGCATTCCCATGTCGGCTGTGGCCTGGCCCCATGGTCACTGCCATCCCATCACTACAAGACCATTGACCTGGATGCCAGAGTAACAGAACTATGAAAATGTGGCTTTTGCCCCTTAAAACTTATAGTCTCAATGCTTCAAAGAACAAATTTTTATTTAGTGCCTCTTTAATGTAAGATAGTAATGCTGGTACATTTTCAAGATAACCAAATAATAGAAAAGAAACATGTACTAAATATAGTACTTGAATGGCTGTGAGACATTTAAAATTTCCCCAGAAACAATTTTTTATGCGTATAAGGGAAAAACATGGAGATCATTTTTGATAAGATAAAGAAATTTATGGTGATAAATCTAATTTGAGAAGGTAGAAAAGAACACAATACACAGGCTCTACGTACTCCACTCTCAGAAAACATTGCCCCATTTCTTTGCAATGTGCTCTTGTTCCCCATCCCCCATGTCTGTCTGGCTCTCTCTCATTCTCTCTCTTTCTCTCTCTCTCTCTCTCACACACACACACACGCACAAACTCTCTCCAATAAAAAAAAAAACACATTAAGGAAAGGCTACAAGGTAGGCACTGTGCTAGAACTGGGGATATAATAGTGAGTTAAAAGAGAAATAACATTCTCATTCTAGTGATGATCTTAGCCCAAGACGGAGAAAGCAAACACTAATCAAAGAGCCACAAAAACAACCATAATATTTCAACTACAACTAAGAACTGGGGTTAAGCTAAGAGAGCCACCATTGTCAGCCCTCTCTCAATCCTCTGTAAAGTGTGTTCCAGGAAACGGACTTAAGTGAGTCATGCTCTGTAGAGATCAAGGAAAACACTCAGTCTCTCACATCTGAAATTATGTAGTTGGGACATCAGGAACAAAAGTGGGGAAGGAACATTCAGAACTGCAGCTGAGCGGTCTCTCTCTCTTTCTCTGTCCAACTGCTGCAGTAGCCCCCTAGTGGATCCAGTTTCACTCCAGTTCCCCTGGCCTGTTCCCAGAGCTGTCAAAGTGGTTTGCCACTCCCTACTCAAAATCATCCAGTGGTATCCCACCTAACTGTAATAAATCCAAAGGCTTACCCGTATGTCAAGTCCTGCCAGATCTCGTTCCCTTGTCCATATCTCTCTGGCCTCACCATTCTCCCCACTTGCTTGCTGGGATCCAGCTAAATTTGCTTTCCCTCCTAGCTTTTAGTCAAACACTACAGGTAATAAAGAACTCTTACAACTTAATAGACAAACAATTCAATTAAACTCGGCAAAAGATTTAATAAGATACTTCACCAAAGAAGATACGTGAATGCTCAATAAGCACATGTAACCATGCTCAGCATTATTAGTCATCAAAGAAAAATTACAACCACAATGAAAGTAACTTCACACCCCTAGAATGACTAAAATTAAAAAGATTGATTATACCAAATGCGTTAAGGATGTGCAACAACTAGAACTCCCATCCACTGCTCATGAAAATGTAAAATGAAGTGCTACTTGGAAAACAGTTTGGCACTGATTTACCCTGCAACCCAGAAAATCTCACTCCTAGAAATTCACACGAGAAATAAAAACCTATGTCCACACAAAATTAGCACACACATGTTCATAGCAACAACTTTATTCATATTGCCCCAAACTGGAAGCAACTCAAATGTCCATCAATTGGTGAATGAGTAAATACATTTTGGTATATCCATATTCCTGCTTAGCAATAAACAGGACTGGAAGGTTAATATGCACAACAACGTGGTTGAATCTGAAAACATGCTGAGAGAAAGAAAATGAACACTGAGTACACACTGTAAGATTCTATTTACATAAAATTCAAGAATGGGAAAATCATAGTCACTGGAAGCAAATAATTGCTTTGCTTTTTTACAAAGGTGGAGGTTGATCTCCAAGGGGCCCGAGGAAACTGAGTAACAGAAATTTTCTATATATCAATTGCTGTAGTGATTACACAACTGCATACATTTGTCAAAATTCCTCTAACTGTGCTATACTCTTAACATGAGTACCTTTAACTGTATGGAAATTATACCCCAATAGATTTGATTTGAAAAAAAAAATCTATATTACATATGACATAAATATGTGTTAACATATATTACATATGTTTTATCCAATGAAATAAAATATGTTCTTGTGTGGTTAAATTGCCACTTAGCCAACATCCAGGATGCCAAATAGCCATATCCTTTTCTTGTTCCTTTCTTTAACCTTTTCTAGCAGCATCATTTTGAATATGGCCATATCAACATTATTAATTATATCTGCAATAAACTGAAAACACAGAAGACATTCCCTATAAAAGTACGAACAAAAGTTTCTTCCATCTGTTCTCTAGGTTGTTTTTATTCTTATGTCAAGTTCTTTACACCAATTGATCAATTGACACATATCATACAATTCTGTAAAATGGAGGTTAACTTTTATTTATGCTTTATCTCCAATAAAGGTCACCAGGTGCTCAATCGATGCAACTCTTGGATGGTGTTTCAAAACATGATGATTACATTTCTAATAAAGTCAGCGAGAATTGCATCAATGTTTCAAACAACAGAATGCCTTGTAGCATTTTTCTTTTTTTATTAATTGATCAATTTGTCTGGATTGGAAACATTACCACAAACATAACTGACTTGGGGAATATAATAAAAATGTTGCCCTAAAGGTAAAAAGTAAGGTACAAAGGTAAACCATCTCGAAAAAAAAAGTCTCACATATTTCTCCAGCCTAAAGAAACAGTTTTGCATCCTTTTGTTGCCCAGGACGGTTCACAGGCAGTGTGACATAGCAAATTCTCATCATACAGTCCTTCTTTTTCACCTGAGACTGTGAGATTGATCAAATGGCTATCTGAAATCTAAAGATGTACTACAGTCCAAGGTATTTATTCTTTTTAATCTTTATTCTCTTTATCAAGTAAAATTACTTGCATTTTTCTTTTTATAAATTTCTATTCTTTTGCAACATTTTCAAAGATAAACATTGTTAGCATTAGATATTTACAATTTTTCTCTCATCTTTATCAAATGATCAAACAAAACGACACTTATTTTATTCAACAAGCCAAGGCATAAAGTTTTTCCTAAATGGTTGTTGTTGTGGGGTGCTGGTAGCGCCATAGAGAGCGGTACAGTGAACGTTTGTTCAAATAGTTTATCTCCAATCTTTTAAGAATATTGATTATTGAACAATTTGCACAGTTCTATAAACATAAAACTGGTTCACGTAGATAAGTGAAATTAGTATTCCATTTTCAACCAGTTACTTTGAAATTGTTGCAAGAGAGCAATTTTTCTTCTAGTTGATTATACATTTTAACATCATGCATGGATTTATACTTTGAGTTTATAGCCCACATAAACTTCCAACTTGGTACACAAAATCAATTACATTCATTAAACGGCCAACTACTTAGAAAGGCTCAAAGACAGTGGTATACCCTTGGAGTTGCTCCAACTCACAGTCTTTCAGACTTCAGGCTGCCCAGTCCTTCTCCATAAGCCACCCCTCCTTCAAAACTATAGGAACCATTTAGATCCATGACTTTCCCTAGACACACAATCAAAACGCCAACCCCTAGCCTTTTATAAGAGGCCAGGTCTAAGCAGAGAGAGGATGGGTGCTATCCTTCTCCTCTGGCTCCTTTGGCTCATGAGCCCTCAGAGTATGGAGTTATAACATGACGCTTTCTGTGTCCCCAGCAGTTTTAGACATGGTTTTATTATGCTAAAGCTGTATGATTAACTAGTGATTAGTTCTAAACGATTTCAAAACGAAATGTCCAGGTCGATACAGATATAAATAGAGATGATAGTCAACATATTTAACCTCTACTATGGATAAGCAATAACCAATAAGGACAGTGATGTAGGGCTGGTTTGGGGTTCTCGATAATTTAGCTGCCTAGAGGGTGCAAAGGTTATAGCTAGTCCCAGGTGAGAGGACAGTGCACAGAGCAGCAGGGGGCAGTCAAGGCTCAGGGAAGAAGCTCTTCGCCAACCAGTACAAAGTGTAGGAATGTTGTTACAACTTGACAACTGGAACAGCCTCACTTCTGTGTGCCAACTGAATATCAGCTCTAAGAATACTGACATTTTTCTCACTATTTCCTAATTTGCTCAAGGTTTTCATTAGAAATTGCAATAAGGTTTTAGCAGATGAGTTTTGTGTATTTATTCAGAATGGCTTTTTTTCTTTTTAATCTATTCTGAAATCTAATCACACTGCTTTCTAAAGATAAAAGCAACCTGGCATTCCTAGGATAAACACTACTTGTGTAAGTACTAGCGTTTTTAACGATTGTTGGATTCCATTTGCTAAAATTGTGTTAAATATGTTTCTGTTTATATTCATAAGGGATATTGGCCTGAGGTCTTCTTTTCTTTCAATGTCTTTGGTTTTAGAATCTGGGTACTGTTGGCCTTGTAACATAAATTGAGAAGTAATCCCATCTCTTCCAATTTTCTCTTTAGTTATATAGAATTGGCATTATTTTTTTCCAAATGTTTGGTGAAGCAATTCACTGGTGAAGCAACTTGGACCTAGAGTTTTCTTTGTGGGAAGGTTTTAAACTACAGATTCAATTTAATACACACAGGACTATTGTGGCTATTTCTTATCGAGTGAAATCTGGTAGTTTTGTCTTTTGAGGAATTTATCCATTTCATCTTAGTTATCAAATCTGTTAGCATAATCTCTTTATAATTACATTATCTTTTTAATAACTGTAGAATCTATTATGTTAATTCTCTTATTCCCAACATGCTATTTTTGTCTTCTTTTCTGATCATCCAGAATAGATGTTTATAAATAATATATATTTCTCATAGAACAGATTTATTTTCATTATTTTTTTATAATTTTTTGCCTGTTTCTATTTTTTTGATTTCCGCACTGTTTTTAATTTCCTGTATTCTTCATACTTTTGGTTTTATTTGCTCCTTTTTCTGGTTTTTAAGATGGAAGCTAAGGTCATTGATTTGAAAGCTTATTTTCTGAGTGACATCAGAAACATGGCAGAGTGAGAGATGTCCCCAGATCTCTCCCCTAGAAACAACGAGTTGATATTCTAAAACTCAACAAAAAACACCCAACCTGCATATCAGCACGTCTGAGCGTGGGACCTGCGAATAAAGGCTACCACAGGACAGAACCACGAAAGTGGGGAGGTACACTGGGAGAAACAAAGAAGCTGCCTCTCACAGCCGGAGCTCCCTGAAGGAGGCAGGGGAGTGGAGACAGTACAGTGGATTCCCTGAATAGCCCTGCCTGGAAGAGCATTGAGTTCCATGCAGCAGCAGTACCCAGGGATAAGGGTAGAAAGCAGAGAAGTGAGGATGGCAGAGAAGTGGGTACGGCAAAGACGCGACAGTTGATTATTACCAGCCACAGTTGCAAAACGCGAGGCCGAGACGCAACCCACATCCATCAACCCAGAGAGCCCCTCCACACATATCCTCCAAGACCAAACACCACGGAGCCACAGGGGAATCTGAACAAATGCTACCAAACTATCCCTAACACTAACAAGGACTGAGTCTGAGTGTAGCGAGCATGATCAAATAATTGTAATAATAATAAAAAAAAAAGGCATTGTAAGACTTTATATAAAGCAGAGATCCAACAGGCTCAGACTCCACCTACTGGAAACAAAATGAAAAATGCCTTCTCTGCAACAGGATAAAGAGAGACCTTTATATAATAAACCTTTCTGGAAAAAAAAAGGCAGAATACACTTCCATTAATGCCTAGGCAGAGAAATAGTACATTAAAAAATATGAACAACCGAGGTGACAGGCAGCTCAGAAAGAAAGAGAAAAATCTCTAGAAAATAAGCTTAAAGACTTAGAAATATGCTACATAAATGACACAGCATTCAGGATGGTATTTCTGAAAAAACTCAATGAGATCCGAAACGAGTCATATCAACAATTCCAGGAACTGAAAAAAAAACTAGATCAGCAGAATGAGTTTTTTAGCAAGGAGATTGAAAACCTCAAACAACAACAACAACAACAAAAAACAGGAGAAAACTTCTAGAGATGAAGAACACACTGAAAGAGATGAAAAAGGAAATAGCAAGCTTGGGAAATAAGAGTCAACAAAATGAAAGAAAGGATCAGTGATATCGAAGACAGAAATCTAGAAATAAATCAGAAGGAAGACCAGAGAAACTAAAGAATGAAGAATAATGAAAGAGAAATACAAGAACTAGCTGATATCATCAGGAGAGGAAATATAAGATTAATGGGCATTATCAAAGGTGCAGAAAAGGAGCAGGGATTAGAAATCATTTTCAGACAAATAGTTGAGAATTTTCAAATCTAGGGAACGAGCTGGAGTTTGGAATACAAGAAGTCAACAGAACACCCAATTATCTCAACCCAAAAAGGTCTTCTCCAAGACACATTATATTAAATTTATCAAAAAATCAATGACAAAGAAAAAATTCTCAGGGCAGCCAGGGAAGACGGTAACCTATAAAGGAAAACCCATTTGATTATCGTCGGACTTCTTAGCACAAACCTTACAATCCAGAAAGGAGTAAAATCAGATATTCGAACTATTAAATGAAAGGAACTACCAGCCAAGAATAATGCATCCAGCAAAGTTCTCCTTTAGGTATGAAGGAGAAATAAAGACGTTTCCAGACATATAAAAATTGAGGGAATTCTCCATGACGAGGCCTGCATTACAAAAATACTGAAAGGGGTAAACACACCAAAAATAAAATGATGAAAAGAAATACATAACTATGAGTAAGGTGACTAGGAGGGAGATAGAAGCAGAAGAGTGCAACCCTTACTAAGAACAGGGCATTGAAAGCTTAAACAGTAAGAAGAGATTTGCTATGCAAGATAGTAATGAACGTGTAGCATACATAGGGACAAATTGAGACAACAATAACAGAAAAGGAGAAGATTCAAACATCCAAATTCGCAAAGGGGAATGGAGATAAGGCACATGCAGAAGAAAATGGACTATATATATTTATATATATATAACTATCCTCTACATACTCCTAATGGTAACCACACGCCAAAGATTCAGAACTGCAGTATATAACATAAAACAAGGACCAAAGCAAAAATCTAGAAAATCCAACCAAAATTTTAAAAAAAGGACACGGAGGACAAGGAAGCAACGGAAACACCAAGCAACTAGAAAGCAAAAGATAAAATGGCTATAAGAAAGCCTCATATTTAAATAATCACCCTAAATGTAAATGGACTGAACTCACCAATAACAAGGTACAGAGTTGCAGATTGGATCAAAAAATAAAACACAACAAAATGCTGCCACCAGGAGACACATCTCAGTTACAAAGACAAATGGAGACTCAAAGTGAAAGGGTGGAAAATGATATTTCAGTCAAATGGCATTCAGAGAAAAGCAGAAGTAGCGGTACTAATATCGGATGAAACAGACTTTGAAATAAAAAAGGTAAAGAAAGATACTTCATAATGGTAAAGGGAATCGTACACCAAGAAGACATAACACTTATTAATATCTATGCTCCCAAACAGGGAACCCCGAAATGAATAAAGCAGTTACTAACAGAACTAAAGGAAGAAACAGACCAAAACACTATCATTGTAGGAAACATAAATACCCCACTGCTGGACATGGACAGATAATCCAAACAGAAAACCAATAAGGAAATAACATTCCTAAATGACACTTTAGTCCAACTGGACTTAATTGACATTTACAGAGCCTTCCATCCCAAAACAGCTGCTTATACATTCTTCTCTAGTGCACATGGAACATGCTCAAAGATTGACCACATGCTGAGACATAGAGATAGCCTCAACAAATATAAGAAAATTTAAATCATACCAACTTTATTCTCTGATCATAATGCTTTAAAGCTGGAGATTAACTGTAAAAAGAAAATGGGAAAAACCACAAATATATGGAGATTAAACAACATGCTACTGAAGAATAACAAGGTCAGAGAAGAAATAAAAAGAGATCAAGAGATACATAGAAACGAATGATAATGATAATGATAATGATACAACATATCAAAACCTTTGGGAAATGGCAAAAGCAGTCAAAAAAAGGAAAGTTCACATAATTACAGGCCTACCTAAAAAACAAGAATGAGGCCAAATAAACAACCTAATGCTTCATCTTAAAAAAACTAGAAAAGGAAGAATAAATGAAGCTTAAAGTCAGCAGAAGGAACGAAATAATCAAAATCAGAGCAGAATTGAAAGAAATTGAAAACAAAAAACAATAGAAAAAATAAATGCAACAAAGAGGTGGTTCTTTGAGAAGGTTAATAAAATTGACAAACCCCTGGCTAGACTCCCTAAAGAAAAAAGAGAAAGGACACAAAGAAACAAAATCAGGGTGAAAGAGAAGAAATTACAACAGATACTGCAGAAATAAAAAGAATCATATGACAACACTATGAAAAAGCATATAATACCAAATTTAATAATGTAGAAGAAATGCACAAATACTTAGAAAGATGCACCATTTTAGACTGAATCAAGAAGAACTGGAAAATCTAAATATGCCTATCAGCAGTATGGAAATTGAAACAATATTCAAAAACCTACCAAAAAGTAAAAGCCCAAGACCAGATGGCTTCACCAAACATTCAAAGAGGATTTAATACCTATGCTCCTCAAACTCTTCCAAAAAAGCAAAGAGGAGGCAATACTTTCTAACTCATTTTATGAAGCCAATATTACCCTGATACCAAAACCTGGTAAAGATAACACAAGAAAAGAAAACTACAGACCGATATCTCTCATGAACACAGATGCAAGAATCCTAAATAAGATACTAGGGAACCAAACACAGCAACATATTAAAAAGATTACACACCATGATCATGTGGACTTCATCCAAGGGCACAGGGATGATTCAATATATGCAAATCAATTAAGGTGCTATACCACATTAACAAATTAAAAAAGAATCATATGATCATATCGATAGATGCAGAAAAAGCCTTTGACAAGATACAGCATCCATTTACGATCAAAACACTTAACAAAATTGGTATATTAAGTACCTTAACATAACAAAAGCCATATATGACAAAACCTCAGCCAACATTATACTTAATGGTGAAAAACTAAAAACAGTCCAAGATAAGGAACAAGGCAAGGATGTCCACTATAGCCACTCTTATTCAATATAACACTGGAGGCCCTAGCGAGTGCAATCAGGCAAGAGATAGATATAAAAGGCATTCAAATAGGAAATGAAGAAGTCAAACTGTCACTAAAGACTCCACAAGAACACTACCAGAAACAATAAGCAAATACAGTAAAGTTTCTGGACACAAAATCAATCTTAAAAAATCCATAGCATTCCTATTCTCTAATAATGAAGTGTTAGAAAATGAAGTGGAAAAAATGATTCCTTTTGCAACTGCAACAAAAAGAATAAAATATCTAGGAATAAATTTAATGAAACATGTGAAAGACATATGATGAACACTGTAGTCCCTATTAAAGAAATCGAAGAAGATACAAAGAAATGGAAAGATATTCCGTGTTCTTGGATTGGAAGAATCAACATAGTTAAAATGACCTCATTACATAAAGTGTTATACAGAGTCAACGCAATCTCCATCAAAATCCCATTGGCATTTTTTAAAGAAATAGAACAAAAAATCATCAGATTTGTATGGAAGCACGAAAGACCCAGAATTGCCAAAGTGATCCTGAGAAAAATGAACGAGGCTGGAGGCATCACTCTGCCTGACTTCAAATTGTACTACAAAGCGGCAATAATCAAAACTGCATGATATTGGCAGAAAAACAGACACACGGACCAGGGGAACAGAATTGAGAGGCCAGAAGTAAACCCATTTTTTATATGGGCAAATAATTTTTGACAAAAAGGCCAAAACATGCAGTGGAGAAAGGAAAGTCTCTTCAATAAATGGTGCTGGGAAAACTGGAAAGCCATCTGCAAAAGAATGAAACCAGACTGTTGTCTATCACCACACACCAAAATTAAATCAAAATGGATTCAGGACCCGAATATAAGACCTGAAACATTAAAATGTATGGAAGATAATATGGGAACTAAACTCATGGATCTTGGACTTAGAGAAGATTTCATGAATTTGACCTCAAAGGCAAGGAAAGTAAAAGCAAAAATAAATGAATGAGACTATATCAAACTATAAAGCTTCTGCACAGCAAATGAAACCGTCAACAAGATAAAGAGACAATCATCCAAATGGGAAAATATATTTGCAAGCAATCCCTCCAATAAGGGCCTAATATCCTAAATATGCAAAGAATTCATACAACTCGATTACAACAACAACAACAAAAACAGTCCAATCAAAAAAATGGGCACAGGGCTTGAACAGGTACTTCTCCCAAGAAGATATACAAATGGCCAACACACATACCAAAAAATGCTCAACATCGCTAGCTATTAGGGACATGCAAATCAAAACCACAATGAGATACCATCTCACACCTGGTAGAATAGCTGTTATCAACAGGCCAAGTAATAACAAGTGTTAGAGAGGATGTAGAGAAAAAGGAACTCTCATACACTGGTGGTGGGACTGCAAATTGGTACAACCACTATGGAAAACAGTATGGAGGTTCTTCAAAAAACTAAGAATTGATCTACCATATGACCGAGCAATCCCTCTGCTGGGCATTTACCCCAAAGACTTCAAATCTTGCATCCGAAAAGATATTTGCACACCGATATTCATAGCAGCATTATTCACAGTGGTCAGGACATGGAAGCAACCAAAATGTCCTACGATAGATGACTGGATAAAGAAGTGGTGGTACATATCTACAATGGGATATTACTCAGCCATAAGAAGAGATGAAATATTGCCATTTGCAACAACATAGATGGACCTCGAGATTATCATGCTAAGCAAAATAAGCCAGACAGAAAAAGCTGAAAATCACATGATATCACTTACATGTGGGATATAAACCTAAAAGGAGCAAATGAACAGGACAAACAAACAGAGACTCATGGACATGGACAATGGACTAGTGTTTACCAGAGGGGAGGTGGGAGGGGGGAAGGTAAATAGGGTAAAAGGGGTCAAATATGTGGCGACAGAAAGAAATCTAACTATGGGCAGTGAACACACAATGTAAATATATATATATGCCTTACTGCTAAAATGTACAGCTGAAACTTACTGGATTTTGTTAACCAATGTCATCATAATAAAAATGTTTTAAAAATAAAGATAAAAATAAGTTAAAAAATGAAATCTTATTTTCTAACATTATCTGTTAGTGCTATAAATATCCCTCTACGTACTCAATGAAGCAGCTCCCACTAATCCTGAAATGCTTTTTCATTTTCATTCAGGTCAAAATATATTTTGTTTGGCTCTATTCCAACCCATGAGTTGTTTATACATGTTTTACTTGGTCTTCAAGTATGTGAGAAAATTCTAGCGATCTTTCTGTTAACAGCTTCTAATTTAATTCCATTATTGTTGTGCTAAAATATAACAAATCCTATTAAATTTCAGAGTACTATATCTTTCACAGCAACAGCCAGAACATACATGGCTACTGTTTTTCCAGGAAGGTTATAAGGTCCACATGGGCAGAATATATTCCCAGTACCTTGTATAAAGTCTGTTTTATACGTGTTTAATAAATGCTCATTATTATAAATATTCAAAGGTCCCGCACTTCAAATACCATCACATTGGAGAATAGGGCTTCAAAATGTAGATTTTGGGGGGCGACACATTCAGTCTATTGCACAGGAGATGAAAAAGGATATCACATATAACTCATCCCTACCTCACAACAATTTTCTATTTCAATATCAGATTTGGAAGTCCTTATGATGGGGCTAAAATTAAGATCCAAGAGTCTAGAACCTTCCAAAACCAAACTTTGTGTATTACTTTGACTAATGGCAAGAATCTCAAAAGGATTGATGGGATGGATAATCTCTCCATATTTCATCAAGTTAGGCCTGACTTTTCAAATATTCTGTTGCATTGTGGGTGGGATTGCCATGTTTCTCTATACTTATCCAACACAACCCTATGTGACTGGAAATGGCCCAAAGAGGAAGCCCTGGTCATTTCATCTTGCTACCATCACTATCACTGACATCAAGGGGGAAGACTGATTTTAAAATTAATGGTAATTGAGGGCAATGTGAGATTGTTGCTGGGTGGAGAGGAACCAATAAATTGTTGTTATAAAAGCAAATAATCTAAAATAACATTGATGCCTTAAGAGAGGCTTAGAACAAGTGAAAAATGCCCTATTAACTTAGACTCAGATGCTTTTTGGGCAAAAGACTGCCAAAACTTCCTCTACTTTTAAAGAAATGAAGGAGCTATGCAATGGGCAGGCTAATATGCATATTTCTAGGATTGATCCATGTCCCCCCACCCCCCCAATCAATGAGCAGATCAGAGCCCAATGACTATGGAATGATACCAATGTGGTTGTCTTGTATGGTTCTCATTTCACAAAACATTATGTATATGGAATAGAACTAGGTCTAAAGATTTAGACTTAAATCTTCACAAATTCATTAGGATTCTTAATTATTCAACAGATATATACTATAAAGTGTAGACAACTATAGGTCAGGGAAGCCAAAAAGAAAAGAGGAAAAGTGTAAAATCATGAAAATATGAGACAATTTGTGCCCGTGTTCTAGGATGGTTTTAAATTATACAATCCTTCACTGATTATTACAACTCTTCAAAATCTGTATGTGTACTTTGATGATCTATTGAAAGGCAAATGACTGCTATCAAACCAAAGTAATGGGTTTTTTTTTTTGTAAAAGGCTTTGACTAAAAATCATGAGGGTGACATATGCTGTGAAGGTTAAGTCCATTGGACCTGGAATAGGCCTGAGCTAACGTATCTGTATATCACTATTTGTTACTCAAGAAATGAAATACATTGACTAATAGTGTTGCTTTGTAACCATGGAACCAAGCTGTTTGGGGGCAGGTTTTAACAGCTTATCAGCAGTGTTTGATAACAATGCTGATAATTTACACCAGTTCTCATGTGACCTTCAGAGACTTCTGATGGGGCTGGTTACATGGCAAGAATATGTCTGTGTATCCAGCACAGGATAAGAAATCTCAGCAGTGAATCAAGTTTTGGCTTCTGGGGTACTCTGTGCACATGTCTGTACAATAGAGGAAAATGGGAGCTCATGCCTGGCCCTCATCCAAACCCCTTGCTGTGAAGCAACCTTTGACAGTGATGCAATGTACCTTTTTTCCTTAAAAAATTGTAGATTTGTAATTATTACCCTTTGGGATACTTTGAGTCTTTAGCAATTTAACCTTATTTAACTGTCACTGTTAGTGCACCACATTATTTGGAATGTGGCAGTTCTATAGTTTCAGACCTTGAAGCACTTTCTTATGTGTAACCTTTTTCTTTCTAACGAATTATGTATCTATAAGACGTGCATAACCTAGTTCTTTTTTTTTTTTTAATGCTATTCATTCAGTGATCTCTTTCGTTCCTTCCCTTATTTTCTGTGCCAATTTTCTCAGTGTACTTGTTGCTTTCTATTTCTCTTGGATTTGCTGTGCTCTCTAGCCACCAATAATGTTATGTTTTCCTGAGCAGTCTAACAATAAAGTCTTATTCCTGTTTATCATGATAGAGACATGATTACATTCTACCTATGCTGTTTTTTAAAAATAACTTTTTTTTCAACTACAGTTGGCTTACAATATTATATTAGTTTCAAGTGTATAACATGGTGATTAGACACTTATATAACTTACAAAGTGATCACGCCAAAAATCTAGTATCCATCTGATACCATATATAGTTATTACAATATTACTGACTATATTCCTTAGGCTTCACTTTAGATCCCCATGACTATTTTGTAACTAACAATTTGTACTTTTTAATCCTTTCCCCTTTTCAACCCCACCCCCAAACTCCCTCCCATCTGGCAACCATCAAAATGTTTTGTTCTTTAGATCCACATGTCAGTGAAACCATATGGCATGTCTCTCTGTCTCACTTACTCCACTCAGTGAAATACCTTCTAGGTACATCTATGTTGTTTCAGGTGGCAAGATTTCATTCTTTTTTAATAGCCGATTAATATTCCATTGTATATATGTACCACCTCTTCTTGATCCATTCAGCTATTGATAGACACCCAGGTTACCTCCATATCTTGGCTATTGTAAATAATGCTTCAATGAACATATGGATTTACGTGTCCCTTCAAAGTAGTCTTTTGGGTGTGTTTGGATAAATACCCAGAAGTAGGATTACTAGGTCCTTCTTTGTCTCTTGTTATATAGCCTTTGTTTTAAAGTCTACTCTGTCTGGTATAAGTATTGCTACTCTAGCTTTTGTTTGTTTCCATTTTCCTGAAATATCTTTTTCCATCCTTTTACTTTCAGTATGTGTATGTCTTTCAATTTGAAGTGTCTTGTAAGCAGCATATGTAAGGGTCTTGTTTTCTTATTCAGCCACCCTATTTTTCGATTGGAGCATTTAATCCATTTACACTGAAAGTAATTGTTGATAGATAATGTAGTTATTGCTACTTTATTTATATTTTTAATATTTTTTCTTCTTCTTAAAGAGGTCCCTCCAACATTTCCTATAATACTGGCTTGGTGGTGATGAACCCCTTTAGCTTTTTCTTGTCTGGTAAGCTCTTGATCTGTCATTTGATTTTAAATGATAGCTTGGCTGGGTAATCTTGGCTATAGGTCCTTGCTTTTCATCAATTTGAGTATTTTGTACCAATGCCTTCTGGCCTGCAGAGTTTCTGTTGAGAAATCAGCTGACAGTCTTATGAGAGTTCCCTTGTAGGGAACTAATTGCTTTCTCTTGCTGCTTTGAAAATTCTGTCTTCATTTTTAGCCTTTGGTATTTTAATGATGATGTGCCTTGGTGTGGGTCTCTTTGGGTTCATCTTCTTTGGTACTCCCTGTGCTTTCTGGGCTTTTATAGCTATTTCTTTCACCAGGTTAGGAACGTTTTCCATCATTATTTCTTCAAATAGGTTTTCAAATCTTGCTCTCTCTCTTCTCCTTCTGGTACCTCTATGATGCGATATTTGGTACACTTGGTCTTGTCCCAGAGAGCCCTTAAAATACCATTTTGGATTCTCTTCTTGCTGCTGTTCTAATTTGGTGTTTTATGTTACCTTATCTTCTAAATCGCTGATTCTGTCCTCTGCCTCATCCAGTCTATTATTGATTCCTCCTAAGGAATTCTTCATTTCAGTTATTGTAGTCTTCATTTCTGACTGGTTTTTATGTTTTCTATCTCCATTTTTATATTCTATCTCTTTGTTAAAGTTCTCACAGAATTCATCTATTCTTTTCTCTAAGTTCAATAAGCATCATTAAAACCAGTGTTTTGAATTCTGCATGTTAGATTGTGTCACCATTTTTTTTTCTGGAGCTTTATTGTGTTCTTTCATTTGGGATGCTTGTCTTTCCATTTCAGCTGTTTCTCTGTGTTTCCTTCTATGTACTGGATAGGGCTGCTATTTCTCCCAGTCTTAGTAGAGTGGTCTTGTATAGTTAGTGTCGTGTGGGGCCCAGTGGCACAGTCTTCCCTGGTCACCTGAGCCAGATGCTCCAGCTGTGTGCCTTCTATGGATTGTGTGTGTCTCTTATTGTATGTGAGCCTTGGTTGTTGTTTGCACATCACTGAGAGGGATTGATCCTTAGGCTGATTCATTGTGAGAACTGGCCGGTTCTCACATAGACATTCCTTTTAAGAGGGGGCCAGAGGGACAAATCCCACATAGAAGGATTTGTTTTACCAGGGCTCTAGTGCCTACCCGGTCCGCCCATTATGTGTGTTGTGTTCAGATGCAGCCCCAAGTGCTGCTCAGACTCGGTCCACAGCCAACCCTTGGGTGTGCCGGCCCTGTGGCCTCCTGCACGAGGCCTAGCTGCAGGACACATTCAGCTGTAGCCGATGCCCTACCCAGGGCCACCTGCCAAGAGTCACCAAGCAATTTGTAGGTGGCTACCACCCACACGAGGCTTAGGGGCACATCAAGTGGCCAAGCCATGAACCAGGCAGGCGCTGCTAATGCCAGACTTAGGTCTGTTCATCAAGAATTACAAGGTACACTGAGGCCAGATACTGTTTGGGTTTTGAGATCCTTTGAGAAGTTTTAGGAAAGTCTGAAGCATGAACCAAGGCAGGCCGTTTGTATGGAAAAGCTACTGAAAGTGGCTCAGTGGGACTGCAAGTTCAGTGAGGCAGGGTATCAGGATATCACCAGGGCGGATCGACCAGTGTTAGCCAAACTGATGGAAATTCAGTCATAATGGCTACCTGCAAGTGCATACCAGGTATGGGTAGGACTCACTGAAGAAATAGTTGCCTCCACCAGCACTTCTGCCTTGAGAAAGCTGTCCCTCTGGCCCCCTCACTGAAGCTAGATACCTCATTTCCTCTCCTTATGTCCCTGGAGCCTTTCGATCTGCTGCCCCAGACTTGGAGCTGATGCAGAGTCCATTAGCAAATAAGTTCTGCAAGCAAAGCCTCTTAAAAGGAATGTCTATGACTCCATTCACCTTCTATTTCATTCAGCTACAATCTTCACTGGTGTTCACAGTCAGAAAACATGAGGACTTCTCTTCTTGGCACTGGAACCCTAGGCTGGGAAGCCCAGTGTGGGGCCAGGACCTCTTGCTCCTCTCAGGGGACCTCCATAGCTGAGATATCCCTCCCAATTCTCAACTGCCACACACAAATGTGGGACCAGCCCGGTCTATATCTCCACCCTTACTACCAGTCTCAAGGTAGCCTTTTCTGTATGTTTCCAATTGAAAGACTTCTGTTCAGCTAGACTTCAGGCAACTCCCAATGATGACTGTTCTGCAGTTTAGTTGTAATTTTGGTGTGGTTGTGAGAAGAGGAAAGCATAGCATTTACCTACTCCACCATCTTGATCAGAAGCCCAGGTTATTATCCTCTATGATAAATGCATGCCTGTTTGGAAACACGTTGTTTATCAATAGAACTGCTTGCCACATTTCTTCCAATTAACTTTGTTCTCTCCCAGAGGTGTTATTTTATGAGTTCCTATTAGATTTTCATCCACACTTAAGTCTGATGATATGCATTGTATGTGTGTAATAACATATGCTCATGTATTCTTGCTTCACTAGGAATTCTTGCTGCTTTAGAACCCTTCCATAGTTTCACTATTACACTAATATCTGGGAGTGACCATCAGCTCATAATCTTATATGTATCCATCTCATTATGTCAACTGCCAGTGGCCCATATGTCCCAAACTAATGATAACATAGCCATTCTTTTAAAATCTTATTAGTACCATAAATTTATCAATGCTTTTAAAAAACTCTATGCAGGCATTTGGCTTTTGATACCCCATCTAGCTCTTAAGACTGATTTATTTCTCCTACCATCATAGATTTCTTAGTTATCATGGCTGGTCATTTTTGTATTGCTTCCATTTTCTGCATTAACATAATCAACTCTGGGCTGATTGGCTCATAAAATGCAAACAAATTTCTGTCAATCCTTTCCTTACTCAAGCTCTAAACTCCAAGATTAAGAGGTATTATGAATTGGATACCTCTCTCCTAATGAGATGTGAAGATAAATAAAATCCTAAAGTTAAATCCTGGGGAACAAAGAAAAGGGCAACGATTCATTCATATTCTAATAAACACTAAAAACCAAAAATTTGGACTCTGAACTGGATCGGCTTGAGGCTATTTTTAAATTCTGGGTGTTGTTATTTTCTATTTATATTTTTTCCAACATTAAAATCAGAAACATGTAAAAAATCTGATCTTATCTTATGTACAATTTGATAAACAATTTATAAAAGAAATCTTTACCAAGTAGCAAGCACGGTGCTTTACCTGCTTTTAAGTTGAGGGACACTACTCCAACCAAGTGATCAAGTTTAGCATTATCAGTGATCATTCACATTGACATCATATACTACTGATAGGATGAGAATAGCTTCATTCTGTGGTCTTCCTACAAAAACCCTGTAACACCAGTGCAATCATAAAAAAGATAATAGAAACCCATATTGAGAGATATTCTACAAAATACTTGACAAAGACTCCTCAAAACTGTCTGGGTAATCAAAACCATGGAAGGTATGAGAAATTGTCACGGACCAGTAGAAGCTAAGAAGCCATGACAATTCAATGTAATGTGGTATCCAGGATGAAATCCTGGAATACAAAAACACTAGAGAAAAACTAGTGAAATCAGAAAAATAATGTGTTTAGTTAATAATGTATCAAAGTTACTTATGGCAAATGCACCAGAGGTATAAAAGATGTTAAGAAGGGGAACTGTGTGAGGAGTATATAGGAATTACCATTGTAACTTTTCTTTATATCTACAACAATTCTAAACTGAAGTTAATTTTTTTTTTTTAAATTTTAAAGTATTCCAAGTTAGATAATTTTCTTTGGTTTTCTATAAGTCAAGTTTCCTGAAAAAATCAAGCATGTAGAAAAAGATGCTTTTTGACTTTCATTTCCCTTTTGGTACAGTGCAGTAAGCTCACATTGCATTAAGCTGTCAGAATGAGGAGTAAACATTCCCATAGCTACTTGAATTCTCCTGCCAAGAGTGCTGATCCAGTCTCTGGTGCGCTAGTCCTAGTGGTACTATGATACAGCCTTCATCCAATGGTGGGTTCTTACTCCTGGCTCTTTTCTTTGGCAGTGATGCCACTAAGTTAAGTGATAATAAGCCACTGTCGAAGAAATACCTGTCCTCCAATTAATGCTAAAGATATACCATCATTTTCCCTCATGCCGTATCGAAAGGAGATGGGGAACGGAAAACTTACTCGTGGGAATCGACTGACATATTGTCCACATACTCAATCTACCAGATCATACTTGCAGAAAGCAATTTGCCAGGATTGAGAGAAACTTTTAGTGGTCCAGGTTTAAAAATGAGAATCCCATTTATGTCCTTCTCTGTGCTGACCAAACCACATCCTGAAATGACAAGCGATTGACCAAATATTTTCTTGGCTAAGACTATACTATACTGTTTCCCCCAAAAGTGAGTACTTTTCAATACTATGTGGTACTGGACATGAAAGTAGCATTGATTTTATTCCAATTCTAAAACCTGCTATCCAAGCAAGGTAAAATTAACTGGTTTGCAATGCTGCAGTGTGAGCAAGCATCATGGAGTTAAGGAAAAGGTCCCGGATTGGATGCTCAGGTTACATGCATACAAGACCGCTAGGAAGACTCGCTTTTTAATTACTCGGTGAAAAACGAACCATTAGAATGGCATAAAATGAAAGCCAAAAGAACATGTAAGAACCAACACCTGGGGATCACTTCATAAATAATATATAAATGTCAAACCACTATGCTGTACACCTGAAATACAAAATAGTGAATAAAAATTGTAATTGAAAACTTTAAATTAAAAAATCAGCATCCACCTCCCTCCCACCCTTACCCACCCTCCACCTACACACACAGCCTTGAGAAATCTCATGGATCTACAAGATCCTAGAAACAGGGCTAGATCAACATTCTGACATAGCAGGCACGGAAAAATCTAACAGCATTAAGTTGAAGGACACCAACAGAGGAAGGATAGAGATTGTCACTCAAAAACAGAAAGTGAACAGATCCAGAGTTCTCCATTACATAGATTCATATAAATGTACCACATAGCTCAGAAACTGGCTCTCTGATGTCTACTGAGGTTTGATTTCTGGGAGAAGGTTTTCCCACATTCATTACATTCATAGGGTTTTTCTCCTGTGTGAATTCTTTGATGGACTATGAGATTCAACAATGAGTTCTCCATTACATAGGTGCATATAAATGTACCACATAGCTCAGAAACTGGCCACAAACATATACTGGTGATGTCATTCTTCCATCTTTAAAACTTCACATTCCTCAGTGAATTTGTGCACAGCAAGTGTTTTCTTATATATTTTCTATAAAACAATATTACATATAAAATGTAGTTTTGTTATATTAGTTCTAGGTAGATTTTATCTTCAATTCTGAAACTGATACATTTCCACAGAAAAAAATTATGACACAAACTCAGTATGTATTCAAAAATGTAAGTTACCAAAATACAAGATTTTAGTCTAATCTTACTTGATGTTTACTGAAGCCAACTTCACAGTAAAGGCTTTTGTTTTTCCCTGAGGTTTCTAAGATTTTAATGGTCTTCAGCTCAATCAGGACAATGACAGAAGTTTTATTCCTCATGTAAAGTCTTTGATGTACCGTATGTTGAATTCTGAAGGTCAAGCTACTGAAAACCTGAAGAATAATTAATTTTGCAAATCTACATGTGGAATTTGTTATTTTTTTGTTGAGGCAATGACATTACAAAAGAACAAAAATTCCCAAGCATTTCTCCAAGTAGAGAACACCATTTAGTATGATGCTGACCTGACAATGTCAGAGTGTCTCGAGGATCTCAAGGGGACACAAGTAATACCTCTCTTTGCTGTCAGTTGTCTGAGTTGCGCATTCACTAAGAAGGAATTGTCAGTGGGTGGTGCTCAGGTGGTTTCCGTGAGGCCACATGTGCTGTCTGTGTGTTGTTTCTGGGTGAAGTCTATATGGGTGGTCTCTGTGGGATGTCTGTGAAATCTGTGTGGAGGTCTTATTATGAAGTCTCTGTAGGACAACAAGAGGTCTCTCTGGAAGGTGTCTGTGAGAGGTGTCTGTTGGGAGGTACCTTTGTGAAGTCTGTGTTGTGTGGCTCTGTGACATGTCTGTTGTGAGGCATCTCTGTGAGGCCTCAGTGTGAAGAGTTCTCTTTTGGGAGGTGTCTGGGGTTAGGTCTCTGTGTGACAGGTCTCTGTTAGGAGGTGTCTGTGTGTGTCATCTCTATGTGAGAGGTCCCTGTGTGGGTCCCTCTATAGCTGGCCTTACTGTGCCTTATGAAAGACAGCAACAACAGATGAGCAGTGGGACTTGCCCCTTCCTTCTGCTGCTTCCGTCAGCATCCCAGTCACTCTGGTACTTATGCTGACAGGAGCATGGGGTGCATGTCCAGCTCCCCCCCGACTCTCAGAATTCACCATTCGGTGCCTGAGACGACCCATGAGCACAGCCAGGCTCAAGGTCTCAGCTGTGTGACACCCTCTCCCAAGCACTCGAAGACCTGGGGCACTTCCTGCCCTGGGTCCCACCCTTCCACAGGTCCAGGCTGCACTGCTGTGCCCAGCCTGGTGGCTGCTCAGGATCCCAGAAGCAGGAACTAGCTCCAGGAAGATCCTGTGTCATGAGAATGCCTATGCTCCTGCACCCCTCAACCCTGGTCCTGGTCCCACATGTTGGGGTCCTGACAGGTGTGGGAGCAGGACCATTCCTGCTGTCATCAGATCAGGGTTGTTCTAGAACAGGACTCTCCACCACTGCAAGGACACCCGAGCTGGGTCCCCTGTGTGCCAAGTGTGGCACAAAGTGCAGAATCACTCTAGAAAGATTGTTCCTGGTCTCCCTTTTTTCTGTGTGGTTTGGGGCCAGAGAGGAGGCAAGCGACACTAGGAGCAGGCCACGCCGAGGACCAATCCTGGACTGCACCACCCATTCTGGACAGGTCACTTCTGCGCTCCCGTGTGATAAATCCTGTGTGGTGTCTTCGTCTCCTGCAGGGCTCTGGGATAAGCAAGGCTAGAATCACATAAGAATTATTACGTGATGGCAGGCCAGTCTCTCATCCTTTTAAGTCCCCAACTCTCCCCTGGAGCAGACCTTGGGCCATGTGTTTATGTAAAGGTCACCAGACTGGGAGTGACACTGAGTTCTCTAGTCCTGGCTTTTCCACCTGTTGTTAAGTCATCTTTTCTAGAATTCAGGAGGCAAGGATGTGCAAGCTTAGAAACTGTATTGTGGAGACAATTAACCATTCCTGACTTGCTTTAATTCTGCAGATTTGGCCCTAGAGGTGGCTTCTTTATATCTGTGATCTCAGAGCTGAAGAAGGTGGAGACAGAGGTTGGGGCCCTTTCCCCTTCCCTCCTCCCATACCTGTAGATGATGATGGGACATCAGGGCTTCTCGGTCGCTGCATATTTATGGACACTCTGTGTCACTTTGCCTCCTTTCTTGGATCCAACCTTTTCAATTCTTCACCCACATCCCACCCAAATTTCACGGTATCCGACTGTCAGATAGTTACCCACATACAGTCACACCCTGTTCCATTCATCCAGAATTCCTCCCCTGGGGTTAATAGAGGGAAAGGCAGGTCACCAGTGACCATGACCATTCATTCATTTGTGGCAGGAGTGAACACAGCCCTCATCATCATCCTCCCTGAGGCTCACACCTACGCACACGCAAAGCAGGAAGTGCCATCTGTCTGGTCTCTACATGTGGGAAAGGCAGAGGTGGGGGAGGGCGAGCTGTACATTTTATTCAGGCTAAGCTGAGAGGGGTTCACAAGGCCATCCCCATCGCAGCCTTCATTAGAGTGAGAAGGGACCTTAAGGAGCCTTTAGGGCCCAAGAGATCCAGGGGCAAGATTTCTCTTGCTTCTGAACTCCCCACTCCAAAACTTCCTGACAATTCTTGGAGCCTGAGTGGGAATGTCCAACCCTGTGAGGCCCCTGTAAACCTATTTCCTACAGCTGCACGATTTCAAAGCTGAGTGGAAGCAGGAGAAAGATGGGTTGAACCAGATCCTCGAGTGGAGTTTTTATGGGTTTTTTTCGTCTTGTTTTAGAGTAGTTTTTGTTGTTTGAGTAATGAAAGTATTGTGAAAATATCAGGGGCAATGAAGGGACTTGGGGTAAGGAGTAAGCTCGCAATGCCACGATCAGCCTCCCTCCATGCCCCTTTCTTCTCGAGGCCAAAGCACACACCTAGCAAGCACAAGGAGAAGTCACTACACCACCCTTTTATGAGAGAAAAACATATATTGGGGAAAAGTAAATATTTTGAATGTAGTAATGAGAAAACGCTTCTCTACATGGACTGATTTTTTTTTTCTTGGAGACATATTTGCCTACTAGAAAAGGTTAGTGAAGCACGGACCAGGCAAGACCCTTCCTCGAAAAAGATAATGCCGTGGGCAGTGTGGTTGGTGGCCTGGCGTGCACGGCATCCTTGGCCTATACTGGCAGGCACTGACTGGAGACAGTGTTTTCTTGGGGGCCAGGGATGGGTTGCGACTCACTTCCAGCTGCTCATCATCGAATCTGACACTTTTCAAGGACTTCCAGGTCTGACTTGCTTTTCCCTGATAGAACAATTTTGGTCTTTGGAGTCAGCCTGCTGACTGTGAGGGGTGTAATTCATCATTCTCGCTTGCTCTGTGGAGTAAGGAAGGCAGCAGACACACACACATACTGGGGCTGGGTGTTCCCGTTTGTGCTCCTTTAACTTCGTGGCATGAAGTCCATGGTGAATG
Organism: Pteropus medius; assembly: GCF_902729225.1. Classification (NCBI taxonomy): domain Eukaryota; kingdom Metazoa; phylum Chordata; class Mammalia; order Chiroptera; family Pteropodidae; genus Pteropus; species Pteropus medius. The sequence goes on from NW_024347420.1 coordinate 41,558, forward strand.
GCCATTTTCTTCTCTAGAATCTGTCCCACAGCTGTCATGAGCTCCTGAGCCTCCACATTCTCGCTGTCCAGAATTGATCTGCTTTTGACTGACTGTTGGCTCTGGGCAGTGGCTGATTTGGGCTTGCACTTTTGCAAAGCATCTTGACCTTGGAATTTTTTATGGGGGAAAATCCTCATTTTTCTTTTGAAGAAGCTTTGTAAAACACTTTGTTTTTTCTCTGGCAGCAGCTGGAGGTATTTCTTCCCAACAGAGCCTACAGTTTTTCTGGCTTGGGCAGAGGAACTCATACTCCTGTCTTGACAGGTCCCCAATTTCTCGAGCTTTTCTGCATGCTCTCCTGGGTTGGGCCACCTGCAGTCCTCTCTCTCATAAGTAGGGACAAACATCTCGCTCTGATTCTTCCAAAAGCCTTGATATCTTTTGGTCCTGGGCTCCTGCTGCTCTGGACTGCTGCTTGAGGCTGCCTTGAGGCCACACAGCATCTGGAAAACTAGCTTGTTTCCATTGGGCACTCCCTGGGGATGGCACTGAGGCACCTGAGAGGCCAAGTTGTCAGTAGCAAGGGGCTTGTGTCTGGGACAGTCGTGTGGCAGGTTCTCTGACTGTACCTTTACGTTGGACTTAAACTCACTAACCATCTCTGTGTTAAGGCGTGGCTCTCCTGGATCTTGGAGAACAGTCATTCTAGGGTATAGGGGACTTTTACTGGTCCCTGGAGCCTCTAAACTACCCAAATGTGCATTTTTGTTTTGGGACTTTGTCAGCACATTGGTTCCCAAGATGTCTCTAGACTCTGGTTGAAAAGCAGGGGACAATGTGGCCTTCCCTGCCTCCCTGGCTTCCTTGGCCCTCAAAGATTGGGGTCCTATGTTCATCTCTGGCACTGTTACCTGATGGCTGGGGTCTCGTGAGGCATGTAGACCACTCTTCCCTCCTGGCTCGTTCCTGGACATTGTTGAACCTGGACTGGGCTCTGTGCTGTCCTTCATGGCCCACTCCACAATCCCACTCTGCCAGGTGAGTGTGATGGCCTGAGGTGGCGACCTGCCCTCCTGTCTAGCCAGAGAGGCCTTTGTGGTCCCATGGTCATCACCAAGTGGGATCTGTCCCAGAGCCCTCTGGATTTCCTCACACACAGGTAAGGGGGCCAGGAGAGTCCTCTCCAGGGTGGGAACTGACTCCTCTCCTATCGCTTTCTCTCCCAGATGGGGCTGAGGAAGTTTTCCAAGGACCTCAGCAAGCTGGACTATCGAGTGGTCTCCAGGGACACAGGGAGCTGAGGGCCGAAAGGCAAACTGCAGAGTGGGTGAGGGTTGAACCTTTTTCAACGTAAAGTGATTAATGGACTTGATGAGCTTGAGGGGCAGGCCCCACATGTGCCTCACCCAAAACTTTGTCATATGTGCTTCCAGCATCTTTTGAGTGTTTGTGTCGAGGAAGGAAACCCTGTGGGAGGTGTTCACCCAGGGTTCCCAACCCTTTAAGATTCCCAAATTCCTGGTTTCCATGTGAGCGTTGGACTTGGGAGAAGCATGGTTGACAGCAAGCCAGGATCGACGCACACTCACGGGGATTAAACCCTCGCTGGTTTGCCCCCAATTCCTGCCTAAATGGCCTTTTGGGATGTTTTCTAGATTTTTGTCTAAGCTCCTCGGCAAACCACTTGTCAAGTCCTTTCTTAAAAGCATCCAGTCATTTTCTGACCCTTCAGAGTCTACTTCCTGAAATGCCACTATAGGCCTTTCGGAGGACCTGGAGAGGTTTTTAGGGACCTTGCTCATGTCTTGCTTTAGCTGGAACCCCACCTTCTGCGGATCCTTGCTGCTTTCACCTGTGAAGGAAGAGGGCCGTGAGGCCCCATGCTTGTCCTTTACCGGACATTTCCCTGGTAATTCGCTCTGAAGCTGCCTTAGTTCCAGAGATTCTTGTATCTTCCGAGGTAGCTCCCAGCGGTTTTGGATAAGCCATTTTTGGAGGTGTTGCTCCAGTTGCTTCCGGAGCTCTGGACTGATTGGAAAATTCTCGGGAAGGATGGAGCCCACCCAGCTGTCCTCAGGAAGGTTGGGAGTGAAGATATTAAAGACTTCCTGAGATCTTTCGATCACAGACGGCGGAGCCCACCCACTTTCTAGTTGCTTCGGCAACAAGGGCCATTCTGTATTTTGAATCTCAATTGAGGTGAGAGATTTTAGCTCATTCCGGGCTGTCGGGCAAGACACACCACAGGCTCTAATCTGGGATGGAGAAGAAGGTCCTAGGATTTGTACAGGAGATTGGAAATGGGCCTGGGCCTGAGCCAGAGGTGGGGCCTGTAATTGCAGCATCCTTGGAATCAAGGCTTGAGGTTGGAACTCCAGCTGGGGCAGGGGCTGGGAATGGGAAAGCAGTGGAGGTAGTTTAGCCTGCAGATGAATTGGGCAGGGATTTGAGATTCCATTGAATAAGAATGAGGGAGACTGTAGTGTGGAAGAATTCTCAGAGATCCAGGAAGTAGCCACCGGGGATTCGCTGTGCAGAGAGGAGAGACCCCAAAAAAGCTGGTTGTATTTTTGCTGTAGATGGTCCCCCAAGACCTTAGGATATGAGAGCTGCTGAGGACTAGGCAGTTGCTCTGGCTTATCTTTCGCGGTCCAGAAGGGTTGGGGGATTGTGGTGTCCTGCTCAGCACCTAGTGATGGCAACATTTTCCCCAAAGAATTCAGGTGGTAGTCTGGGCTCATTTGTTTTGGATATAATCTGTCTTTGTCTTTTTCCTTCGAAATCTTTATCTTGATTCTCTCTGTGACTTGTATCTCCAGGAGATTCTGGTCATCGGATTCGAGTAAGGAGGGGCTAACAGCCTCTACCATTCTGTCTGTGGAGTCTCTCCTGAGCAAGGCCTCTTGTGAGTGGTGGGACAGGTGCTCTTGTTGGGATTTGCACTGTGATGAGTTTGAGAGGCACAAGGCTTTGGCAGCTGCCTGCCACTGAGACGGGGTTAAAATGGAACAGCTTGAGTAGTCAAGGCCTGAGATGGCTGGGACTGCGACAGGAGAAGCTGACAAAGGTGTGTGTGGAGATGAGCTTTGTGGGATGGTCCTGAGTGGGAGTGCCATCAAGTCACACTGAGGAGGTGTCATAGTGGAGTCTGACAGTGGTGGTGCAGAGGAGGCTGTTGGAGGTGGAAAGTGGGCCTCCGAATCATGGAGGCATGAGGTAGAAGGGGAAAGTGCAAGTGGCTGTGGTGAAAGGTCGTCCAGCGGAAAGAAAGGCTCTGGTGGCTGAGAGCCACTCAGGGATGAATGTGAATGAATAGAAATTGAAGAGGTAGTAGGACTTTGTGACAGGGCAGAGGCCAGAGGTAGCAGGCGTTCAGTCGGAGGAGCTGGGGAAGCCAACGGGGACATGACGGAAGCAGCATCTTCCACAGGCTCTGCACAGGGCTGGCGGGCTCCCTCAGGAACTGCTTTGCACGCCTCACCAGTGGCTTCTTGACCTGAGCTCTGACAAAAGCTGCCTTTGTCAGGGAGCCTTCCCAGGTGGCTGCAGGACACGGAGGCACAAGCTGCAGCCAGGGGCACGTGGGGCCAGGAGATCCTGCAGGGTAGGCACCTGGTGCCTAGGGTCCTCCCCATCCCCGACATTTATTCCACAGTGCTCCTGCTGTCTGTCACCCCAGGGCTGTAGCCACACCCATACCCCATTGCCCTCCCTTCCATGTCAGTTCGAGGTGTCCAGCAGCCCAGAGGGTGGTGGACCCGAGAGAAGGGGAAGATTCTTTACCTTTGCAGAAGAGAAATCAGGCTCTGAGCCTCTTCCAGTTCTTGCAGGCAATCTCTGCAAGCTGGAAATCAGGAGACCGGGTCATGTGGTTAAGGCAGGGCCTTAGGGGTCTTACAGGAGGCTAGGGTAATGGCCCTTTAGGGGAGACACTTTGAAGGGAGATCTCTGGAGCCCAAGCATCCAGGTCAAGGATAACAATTCCTGACAGTGATCACAAGGCTCAAGAAGGGTAAAACTTTGTCTTTTACAAAGTGCTTCCACATCTATTACCCACTGCGGACCTCACAACTGCCCCATAGGGGAGCAAGAGGTCAGGGGGCACCTTACAGAGGAAACTGAGTGATGATAAACAACTTGTTCAAAGGTGGACCTGGCGGAGGGGTGGGGGGTGGGTTCTCACCTTTCAGTCGGATACTATTGATCTACGACAGTCCAAATGCCCCTGCTGGGTGACACCCATTTCCAGGCTCTCAGATGCTTCATTCAGAATACAATTCTGGGATGTATCTGGATTTTAATTTCCTTCCCAAGAGCCTTCCCGATGGCTCTGTTTCCTGTGAAACAGGCTCCGCTGCTGGCATCCTTGGAGACCTGGACCTGGACCCTCAGGGACCAGAGAGGTGGGGGGCAAACCCCTTGGCACAGGGCTGAGGGGCAGAAACTCACCTTTCGAAGCTCTACTTTTCTTCCTGATCTTTCTCTTCCTCTTTGGCTCCACCGAATGCTGAGACAAGAAAATGTGAGGAGCTAGACTCATTCTTACTCTCCTGTCTCTAGACAAGCTACAGAAGCTCAGTGTTCATGAACAAAGTGACTTTCTACATTTAATTAATGAGACTCTCTAATTTTTCCCCTTTTATTTTTTTTGTAAAGCAGATAAAATATTTTGCTTTTCTTCTTGGATGAATGGAAAAAAGAATCTTGATGAGACCCACCATGGATTTCTTGCTCAAGAAAAAGAAAAAAACACACATTCTCAGAACTACAGGCCCCTCTGAGCTCAGTCCGGTAGGACTCTGGTTTCCCAGGCCAGAGCCCCACTCCAGCCTTTGCTCAGAGACACTCAGTGGCTCGGCACTGATCTCGGATCAGCCCCAACAGAGGAGAGGCTCGACTTAGACACCTGCCATGGGAAAGCAGTTGGTGAACTAGTGCTCAGGGGCCTGTCACTCTGTAGAGATCCAACTCTTACTTAGTATCCAGTCCTTGATCATTGGTCACTGCATCTGGGACTGTGCCCTGGAGCCCTCCACCACACCTGGACTCCTGATCCAAGATCTTCAGATCAAAATCCGTGTGCTCACTCTAACCCCTGCTCGGCCTGGCTTGTTCCTAGAACGTGATGTTCTATTCATTCCCAAGAATTCCCGTCTCACCATTTTCTCTAGGTGATTCAGAAAAGGTGAAATAATAAGAAAAAAGATCAGCTTTGCTGGGTCTGGGCCAAGGGTTCCTTACCTTCCTGATGTTTCTATGTTTCCTAGGTGGTGGTATAGATGGATTACTCTGGAAGCAGAAGAGTAACAGGAGGAAGAGCCCCAGTCCACACAGGAAGGTGAGGATGGTATCAATCACCCAGGGAGTGAAACTGAGGCTTATCCATGTGTCAATAATGCTCTTCAGAGAAGAGAGAGGATTTTCCATGATGTGAATATCACTGCTGCCTTCTGGCAACTGAGCACTGGAAGTTCACTTGGGAGCAGAACCCCAGGCCCACCCACATCACAGAGCTGTGGCCTAGTCACAAAGGTTCCTGAGGGCGGGGAGGGGACAAGAAGAAGAGGAGGCTGAACTACTGCCCTTCTCTCACCATCCAGCTACATGTACCTCTGCACCCTTCTGGGCCTTCTAGATCTCTCATTCCACTCTACCCTCAATCTGTCAGAGAGACCTTAGATGATTTTCTCTTAATTTCATGTGGGAACCAGATGTCACCTAGTTCCATTGCCCCTTAGAGATCTTGACTCGAGGCCCACCAATTCCATAATCCTTGAAAATCTGAAGTTGATTCTGAAAATTTGGCTATTTCCTGGGGAAAATTTGGCTATTTCCTCAGCTCCAGCTTCCCCACATAATGTTTTTTGTCTTGTATAAACCCAGACACAGAACTTTTACACTTACTTAGTTGTGTGAATTTTAAATAGTGTTTGTTTTGTCACATTTTCAATCAGAGAGACCTATATACAAAAAATTAAAAATGTATTATTCAAATTCAAAGATCTAAATATGAAAGAATTATATGTAATTAAGCCTTTAAATGATAACTTTATAAATTTGGATCATTTATAATTTTGGAGTTCGTAAAGCTTTCAACGGCACAAAGACTTTTGGGACATTAACACACACACACTCATCCTTTTACAAACCAATTCAGTATTTTCAAATCCAATAATCCATAATTTTCTACTTAAGATTTTTTTATTCGTTGACTTGACCCAACTTTGTATTTGCCAAAATGAAGATAGTTCTTACTCTCCACGTAAGTTTTGAAATACGTCTTAGTCCATTAAAGTTGCTATAATAAAATACCAAAGACTGGGTCGATTAGAAACAATAGAAATTTACTTCTCATAGTTCTGGAGGCTGAGAAGTCCAAGATCAGGTGCTAGCAAGTCACTTTCTGGTGAGGGCTCTCTTCCTGGTTGGTAGCCAGCACCTTCTGCTGTGTCCTCACATGGTGGGAGGGGGCTAGAGATCTCTCTGGTGCCTCGTTTATAAGACACCAATCCCATTAATGAGGGTCTATAAGCACCACCCAAAGGCCCCACCTCCTATCATTTTTAAGAGTTAGGATTTTAGCATAGAAATTTTGGGAGAAACACAAATATTTATACATATGCACATGTGCTACACCCAGAAGCCAGGAATGGGTTAAGGTGAGCTAAGGTACCAACTCTTAAGGTCTGTAGGGTGGAGGGTGAGACTAGGATTCAAAGCCTGGAGCTAATTCAGGTCTTGAGCAGTCTCTTCAGATATCCCTAGTGTGTTTCATTCATATTCTTCTTTTCTGAGTGTGCTCTGCCTTCCCCCGCCCTCCTCTCTAGACCCCTGCGACCCCAAGTCCAGCCTGAAGCATATAGAGATAGCTTTGAGTCCTATACAGAATTCTCTTATGGTTAATTCTGCATCCCCTCAGCAGCAGTCATAAGGATTCACTGAGGAGTTCACATGGGAAATCTGTCTTAACACTCCAGGTGCACTTAAAAGTAATGTGTGTCCCCTGCTTGCTGGTCATAATGTTTTTAATACAGCTTTAGTGGGAACAAGAGCACTTGAGTTTATTTGATGGTATTATTATGAATAAACACATTCACGAGCACATCTTCTGCATCTACTATCGCTTCTAAGGTCCTCAGTCTCTTCCTCCTTACCTTAAAGTAAGAATATATTACTTTTATCAAACTTTTATCAAAATTTGAGCTTTAGTCTTGTATTTATATTTGCCATGTATATTTTCTCCATTATTTTCAATATGTTTGGACAAAGTATGGAAGATTTTTATTATAATAACAAAGGAGAGTGTAAATTACATAAGATTTGACTAAATAAACATCCACCTGTATTACATTCATAAGGTTTCTCCCCTGTATGAATTCTCTGATGTGCACTAACATATGACTTCAGAGAGAAACTTTTTCCACATTCATTTCATTCATAGGGTTTCTCCCCTGTGCAAGACCTCAGATGTGCTCGGAGGTTTCAAGTACTAGAGAAAGTCTTCCGACACTCGTTACATTTATAGGGTTTCTCCCCTGTGTGAATTCCCTGATGCATACTGAGGGTTGCCTTCTGAGAAAAAGTTTTTCCACATTCGTGACATTCATAAGGTTTTTCTCCTTTGTGAACTCTCTGATGTCTACTGAGGTATGATTTCTTGGAGAAAGTTTTCCCACATTCACTACATTCACAGGGTTTCTCCCTGGTATGAATTCTCTGATGTGCTTTGAGGGCTAAATTGCGGGTGAAAGTTCTCTCACAGCCATTACATTTATAAGGTTTCTCACCTGTGTGAAGTCTCTGATGTGCTCTGAGGGCTGAATTATCAACAAAAGATCTCCCACAGTCATTACATTCATAGGGTTTCTCGCCTGTGTGAATTCTCTGATGTATTTTGAGGGATGAACTATTGACAAAAGCTTTCCCACATTCATTGCATTTATAAGGTTTCTCCCCAGTGTGAATTCTCTGATGTATCCTGAGGACTGAATCACGGGTGAAAGTTTTCTCACAGCCATTACATTTATAGGGTTTCTCCCCTGTGTGGATTCTGTGATGTGCTCTGAGGGCTGAATAATGGGCGAAAGATCTCCCGCAGTCAGTACATTTATAGGGTTTCTCCCCTGTGTGAATTCTCTGATGTGTTCTGAGAACAGATATATAGGCAAAAGACCTCCCACATTCATTACACTCATAGGGTTTCTCCCCTGTGTGAATTCTGTGATGCGCTTTGAAGGTTGAATTATCAGCAAAAGTTTTCCCACATTCATTACACTCATAGGGTTTCTCCCCTGTATGAATTCTCTGATGTACACTGAGGTGGGTCTTGTTAGAGAAAGTTTTCCCACATTCAATACATTCATAGGGTTTCTCCCCACTGTGAATTCTCTCATGTTCTTTGAGCTGTGCAATTTTGGAGAACGATTTCCCATAGTCATTAGTTTGATAGGGTTTTATCCCTGTGTGTGTTCTGTGGTGTACTAAGACAGCAGAGTTCTTGTAAGATTTCCCACATCCATTGTTATCATAAGGCTTCTCCTTATGAACTATCACATGTTCACTGAGGTTTGATGTCTGACAAAAAGTTTTCCCACATTCATTACATGCATAGAGATTAACGCCCATATGAGTTCCAGGATAATGAATAGGGTGTGAATTTGACCAAAAGGATTTCCCGCATTCATTGCCTTGAGTTTTTTCCCCTGAGCAGGTCCTCTGATGCTGAATGAGGTGTGCATTCTTGTAAAATAATCTCCTGCATTTATTACTTTCTCATGACTCCTCTCCTGTGGTACTTTCCTGATGTACACTGAGGGGTGAGTTTTGATGCCAGAATTCTCCATATTTATCAAATTTGCAGAATTTCTCTTCTGTTTGAGTTCTCTGATATACTCTAAGGTCTAATTCCTGGAAGAAGGCATTTGTACATCCATTAAAAACACAGTACATATCTCCAGTTGGTGTTTTCTGGGCTGAGCTCTGGCTCAAGTTTTCTTCACATTTACTTCTTGCAAAAGCCTGTCCTGGAGGAGCTCTCTGAGGTTGAGTAAGGGGTGAATTCTTACTGAAGTTATTTTCATTTTTATTACATTCATAGTGCATCATAACCATGTGAACTTGATTGTATTTCGCAGTGGTGGTTTTGTCACAGGATCTACTACATTCATTAAGATCAAAGCATTTCTCCTTTGTGCCGGTTCTCGCGTGGTTAAAGAGAGTTGCTTTGTCACAGTTTTTCTTAAATTCACAATCCTGACAAGATTCTTCTCCTATTAGAGAACTCTGAGCTGTAACACAGACAACAGTCTCATCATGTGAAACTTTTCCAAACTCACTACATTCAGAAGATTGCTCCAGAGTTTGAATTTTCTGATGATCCTGCCTAAGACTGAAAGCTTTCACGTTTTTATTATATTTGTAAGACCTCTCTCCAGTATGAGTTTTCTCATGATTAATAACAAACTGTAACTTTTCACAGACATTCATGTAATTGGCCTTCTTTCTGGAACAATTTCTATCACTAATAATTAATTCAGAATCAAATGGTAAACTCGTTCTACATGAGTCACATTTACAAGGCATTTTTCCTGAAAAATCTGGAATCGAATCCAAGTTAATTCGTTTTCCTAAAACTTTCTGACCTTCTTTATTCAGTGTTTTGTTATCAATGAATATTACTTGCCACAATGGTTTCTCTTGTTTTTCCTGATTCCCCTCAATGTGGACATCAACCTTATAATATCCTAAAATGAGAAAAATTGAAAGTATCTTATGAACCTTATATTTCTCATAAGGAGCTTAAGGCCATGTTTTGTTATCTATTGTATTGTTTCTGGTAATTTTCAAAAGATTAGTAATTCATGCACAGAAACAGACACACACACTCTCCTCATCCATATCGTTTAAACAAAAAACAGCTATTATATTCAGTGCTGGCCAAGATGAAAAAAAAAATTAACAAACAAATGAAGATGCTACAAAATGGAAAGGTGGACTTTAGGACTTAAGAAATGGCACTACAGAGAATTCCAAGATTTTCTTTCTGCGTGCTGGCCTGCTGGAAAAGCCTGCAAACCAAAGTCAACAATAGGCAGAGACTAAAAAAGTTCCAAGAAAAGCCTGTTCCTTCTAGCCAACGATCTGAGGAAAAGATGGTCTAACAAAGAACTGTTCTGACAATATCCACTATACTCAAGCCTCCCTACTTCCAAAAAAGAAAACAAAAGAAAAAAGAAAAAGAAAAAAGAAGACAAGATTCTTCTCTGTGGTTCTGCCATAAATATAAAGGATGTGAACACTCTTGCAAAATTTTTCGCCACGAGCCACAGCAAGAGCGCATAGAAATGGTCATGAAGAATCCTGAGAAATTCCCATTCAAAAGGAATTCTTGGACATGGTTAACAGCAGGCATTGCCAAAAATCCACCTGGAAACATATTCCTATCTACTCTATAAAATCTGCATAGGCAAGAGGAACAAATCTGTTGCTTTAGGGTACTCATGGCTAACTCAGAGCAGGTAGGAGGGAAAAAAAAGAAAAAAAAGAAGTATAGAAAAAAAAAAAAGGCAGGAATACACAGTAGGCCCAATATTACAACTAGAAGAGATGAAGCAGTACTTGTGAAAACCATACCCTGAAAAACCAAAGACACAATATATTAAAAAGCAGCTGAATTCACATTATTGTCAAATGCATTTGAGTGTTCATAAAGACAGATCATATTCTGGGCTATAAAACAAATATTTATAAAAGAAGAGAAATCATATACAGTGTGATCTCAAGCCATCAAGAAATTATGCTGGAAATCAGGTGCGCAAAATTATTTGGAAAAATAAAACATATTTGTAAATTAATATACTTTCAATTAAACCATGGGTCAATGAAGACATCTCAGAAAAAAGTAAGATATTTTTAAGTAAATGAAATCTAAAACTGTTCAAACTATAGAAATTTATGAAATACAGCTAAAGTAGTACTCAGATAATTTTGTAGTTTATAGAGATAAATTTATAGTTTAAAATTATATACATTGAGGAAAAAAAGACCTTTAACCAGTTACCTAAGCTTTGAGAAACTATACGAAGAGAAGTGAAATATAAAGAAAGCAAAAGATAGAAAATAATAAAGATCAGAGGATACAATTGAAATTGAAAACACTCAAACCAAAGCTTACTTCTTTGAAAAGATTTTTAAATAATAAAAAGCCAGTGGAGGAAAATCGAGAAGACACATTCTCAGTATCAGAAATAAATGCAAAAGAAAATATAACTACCAACATAATAGGCATTAAAAAGATAATAAAGAATATTGAGAGAAATTCTATGCCCATAAAGTTGATAATTTACATAAAATGTACACATTCCTTGAAAACAAAAAACTACTAAACTCTCTCATGAAGAAGAAATAAGCCAAATAGATCTATTTAAGAAATTGAATATGTGGTCAAGAAATATGTAATTGAAAAAGCAGCTCTAGGACTAGATGGTGTGAACTAGTGAATTTTACCAAACATTGAAAGACGAAATAATACCAATTTTACATAATCTCTTCAAGAAAATGCAAGATGTGGGAATATTTCCTAAGTCATTTTAGGAGGCCTGTATTATCTTCATAACAAAACCAAAGACAATTCAAGAAGAAACCCTATGTAATATTTCTCATAACATAAATGTAAAAATACTGAAAAACAGTAAGCAAAAGGACACAGTGCTATATTAAAATAAATAATAAATCAGGACCAAGTGAGATTCATCCCAAGAATGCAGACTGTTGCAACATTCAAAAAAATCAATCAATGTGATTCACCATATTCATTGTCTAAAGATTAAAACCACAATCACATCAATTACAGAAAAAAAAAAATTCACTAAATTCAAAATCCATTCATCAACCTAATAAAAGGAATCCACGAAAAGCCTACAGGTAACATCACATCTAAGAGTGAGAGCCTGAATGCTTTAACCCTAAGACTCAGGAAAAGACAAGGGGGTTTACTCTCAGCACTTCTACTCAAGACAGCAATGTAAGTTCCAACTAATGCAATAAGGCAAGAATGAAAATGAAAGATACAGAGTAAGCCTACACAGCAAAATCACAAAATGATCTTTAAAAAAGCTCCTTGAACTAATAAGTGTTTTCAGCAAAGGAAAAATACAAAGCCAATACATGAAAGCCAATAATATACAAATAATGATCAACTGGAATTTGAAATCAAATACACAACATAATTTACCATAGCACCAATACACGCCACTTGGTATCTGTATGCTAAAAACTATTGATGAAAGAAATCAAAGAAATACTAAATAGAGAGGTACATGTTATTTAGGAATTAGAAAACTATATTTTTTTATGCTGATTTTGTTTGATTTATAGTCAATGCACTTCAAGCTGAAATTCCAACATTTTTATAAATATCAGAAGCTTGTTTTAAATTTCATAAAGTCATCTGAACATAAAATTCCGGTGGATTCAGTACTACCTGATGTCAAAAATTAAAAAGCTAGTGTAAGAAAGTTAATATGGTATTGGCATAAGGAAAGATATGGAGATAAATAGAGACGCCACAGAAATATGCAATCTCAGACATATAGAATGCAATCTTAGACACACACATACTGAAATGCAATGCAAATATACACTCATCTGTTTTCTAAGATCATGCAAATGTTACTCAAAGGAGAAATGATAATCTTTTCAACATACGGTGCTAGAATAACTGGACTCCCTTTTCAAAAATTTTAACTTGACATATAACTCATACTTTCTATAAAAATTAATACCAAATGGAACACAAAGTGTAAAATGTGAAATTTAAAAGTTTCTAGGAAAAAAAAAATCACAGGAATAAATCTGTTAAGAGTTCTGACATTTCTAGACAGGACGACAAAAGCATAGTCCTTACGGAAAATTAAAAATTGTACTTTATTAATGTTAATGTTCAGTTTCAGCCAGACTTCTCTGAAACCATGCCAACAGAAGTAGAGCGCAGCTCACTACTGTCAAGTGGGGAGAGGTTGCCCACTAAACCTCCACTGAAACCCATGGGAGAGATAGAGAAGGTTAACACTGGGCAGGGTTGAGAGATCGGACTCTCACTGGCCTTCTGCTTGTACTAACCACCCTGTATTCCATTAAGTGCCAGCAATACTACCTCATCTTCATTCTTCTTTCCATTTTTCAGAATCTTATTGGTTTTTTATGTATAATTTTAAGTATTTAACTGTAGTTAGTGAATAGGAAAGAATGTTTATGCCATCGTTCTCATTTAATGCTTTCTATCTTATTCTTTTCCTAAGCACAGTTATGAACATGTTTTCCTTAACATCACATAGACTATATCTAGTTCTGCTCTAAGCCACCTGAATCCGATTTTTTGTTTTGACCCATAAGTTTACCTCAGGATTCTTTAGCCACTGTTCTGATAGGACAGTGGACATGTCAAAACCAATTGTCTATGGATCATATTTGTTTCCCTGAACTTTTTGTTTCACTAATTTATTAAACTATCCCACCTCCAGCTGCAAACTACTTAACTACTCAGAGCTTTACATAAATCCTTCATATCTATTAAAGCAAGTCCTCCCACAGTGCTCTTCTAAAGGGATTTAGTTTGATATTACATCTTTACAAGTATGTCTCCACATGAATTTTTATGGAAAAGTGCTTTTTGGTTTTTTTAGGATTAACTAAAGTTGCAGCCATTTCATTGCTTTATTCTAAGATATAGTCTATAATTTGTCTTCCAGTTGATCAATTTTAAATTTCACTTTTAAATTCTTCATTATTATATTTTTGTTATTGCTCTTGATTAGTTTCTTAATATAAATGAGACTACAAATTACCTCTGTTCACTAATTCAGCTATAACTACAAGTTTCTAGTATGCACATTTATTTTTATTACTTTCTAAATGTCACGCAATTTTGAAATTGATTTCCTTCTTAATATACTGTTTAATAGAGATAATTTTCCAAAGTTCCATATCAAGGTTTTTTGTCTACTCATTTTATCATTACTTTCTACATTTATCGAACTATGTTGAGAGAATATTATTTGTGGTGATTCTAATTAGTTGAATTTATTGGTGTTTAGAATAAAACTATATTCTCACTGTCTTATGATAATTCCAAGGGAACTTGAAAGGCTTGTCCTTTAATTTCAGCATACACATATGCAACTATGTGGTCCACTTTAATACAAATATCATTTATGTCTTCTATAGCCATATTTATTAAATATGCCACAGGATTTATTCTTTCATCAGATGAGGTACAGCAGGTCCTCAAATAAATTCCTTTCATTAAATGTCATTTAGTTACAACGTTGATGAGAAAAAAAAATCAATTCCCTACAAGGACCACTGTCTGTGTGGAGTTGGCATGTTCTCCCCACGTCTGTGTGGATTTCCTCTGGGTCCTCGAGTCTCCTCTCACATCCCAAATGTGCATGTTAGGTGAACTGGTGTGTCTACATTAACCCCATGTCTGAGTGCGCGTGGTGTGTGAATGCACCCTGAGATGGAATGGTATCCTGCCCAGGGTGGGTTTCTGCCTTGAGCTGAGCTGCGGGGATATGGCCACCTGAAAAACGGAACTGGAATAAGCGGGTTAGATAATAATGATTAATCTTTCTTAAATGTATGTCTAGCTCAGATTTACATCAATGGTGATATTAGAAGTGTTTTGGATCTTTATTTTGAAGTTTGGTGATGTTTCTGCCCTAACAACTCAGTTCTTCTTTATATCAGTGAAGACTGTAATAAAGGTGGTTTTATTACAGTTCATTTCACTTAAGTCAATTTCCAGGAACCTACTGACAACATTAAGTGAAGAATTATGATCTCATAATCTTCAGCGAATCTTAAAGTCTTAGAAATTCATATTTTGTTTTATGATCATTGATATCATATTGCTTAGTGCAGCTATTCAAATACTCTTGCGCTATCAGGATTTCTTTAAAGATAATGAATTTATTGCCTAAATATAAACCTGAATGATAACAGAATATTAGACCCTAAATTATTTATTTTTATTGACTTAACAACTTTACCAATCTTTTATTTTATAACCTTTCTAACATACTATTGAGGGATATCTTTTTTAGCCAATCAGTATGATTAGACAAAGGCCAAAAAGCACATGAAAAAACTGCTTGGCATCGTTAGTGATCAGGAAAATAGTTAAGGACTAAATTATGTCTCAGTCAAATTCATATTTTGAAGCCCTAACTCCCAATGTGACTGCATTTAGAGATAAGACCTTTAGAGAGGTAACGGAGGTTAACGTGATAAAGGAGAGGCCCTATTTCTGTAGAACTGATATCCTTATAAAAACGGGAAGAAACATCAGACACCTTTCTCTCTCCATGAATGCAAAGAGGAAAGGCCCGGTGAGGACACCGTGAGAAGGTGCTCATCTGCAAGGCAGGAAGAGAGGCCTCACCACAAATCAACCCTGCTGGCCCCCTCTTCTTGGACTTTCAGCCTCCAGCACTCTGAGAAATAAATTTGTTTTTTAAGCCACCCAGGCTATGGTATTTTGTTATGCCGGTCCAGCTGACTAATACAGAAATGCAAATCAAAACCTCAATGACATAGCACCTCACATCCACTCAGATGACTACAATCAAAAAGTGAGATAATTAAGTACTGGTGAAGATGTAGAAAATTTAGAACCCTCATATGCCATCATTAGGATTATGAAATGATACAGCGCCTTTGGAAAACAGTTTGGCAGTTCTACAGAGTTATCACATAGCCAGAAATTCCGCTCCTACCTGTATGGTCAAGAGAAATAAAAGCACATGTCCATGCAAAAACTTGTAAATGGGTTTTACATCAGCATTACTCAATAACAGCCAAAAGGTTCACGGACTGATGAATGGACAAACAAATGTGGTATATCCAGACAAAGGAATATTATTTCGCAAAGAAAGGATGAAGTACTAATACATGCTACAATATGAACCTTGTAATGCAAAGTGAAAGAAACCAATCACAAAAGAACACATAATGTGTGATTCCATTGACATGTCCAGAATACCCAAATCTATACAGACAGAAAGTAGATTAGTGGTTGCCAGAGCTAAAGCGGCAGGAAATAAGGAGATAATAGCTAAAGGGCATGGGGTTTCTCCCTCTGAGGTGAAGAAAACTGACTGTGGTGTTTACATATATCTATGAATATACTAAGAGCCACAAAACTGTATGCTTTAAATGGGTAAATTGTATGATATGTGAATTACATCTCAATAAAGCTGTTTAAAAGGAAAAACGACTTTCGAAAGTGGTTCCCTCTAAAGTCTAACTACCCCAGGAGTTTCCTTCTGTCCGTGCTCACTCACCTGGGCACCTCTGGTTTGGGAATTCTTCCTCTAAGGACCAGGGCTCTTCACCTTGCTCCAACTTGAAGATCACCTGGGGTTTGGTAATGCAATACCCTGTGAACGTAACAATCCACAACAAAGACTTTATATATAGACCAGATCCACGTGCTTTTTAGATTCTGAAGGTGGAGAAAGATATAGCAGCAAGAGCAAAATGAAAGTACCCATTTGCAGTTTTCAATGGGAAAGCAATGACACAAACATCGTTTCTGTTTCTCTAAAGGTTTCAATTACCCAGGCCTCTTAAAAGCCTGAACAACATTAATCTCTACAAAGGGTCCATGTGTTTTGATGATTACAACAAAAAGGATTTGAATTCCAAGGGGAGTCACATAGTAAGACCTGCTCACCCATGGAGACAAAGTGGCTGCAGTTCTCCAGCATCACGTCTCTGTACAAGGTCCTATGAGCAGGGCCCATGTACTGCCACTCATCTGGGGTGAACTCCACAGTCACGTCTTCGAACGACACTGATCCCTGCAATGATACATTTTGTTCAAAGTTCAGAATTAAGTGACAAAGAAAATACCTTTGAGAACTACTATTTTCCTGTTTACTCTTAAGGCTCTAAAACAAATAGCTATAAAGAATGTCTACTCGTGCCCTAATTTGTCTTTAACTTTGGAGTTACTCAATTAGTTAAAAGGGTTTGTAATGTACTGTAATTCATTCATATATTTTTATGAAAAATTTCAGTGTAAAGAATTCCTACAACTCTTCTACGTCCCGAGGGATTACCCTGGGTAGTCTAGAGAATTCTAGAGAATCCTAAGATGTTCAATCCCTCCAAGGACATCAATACCATAAATAATGGGAGCCAAGGAAACAGTACATGTAAGTTGTGGAGATCCCGTACATGATTGAACTTATGTATCAATAAACGTATAAAGATATATAAATCTAGAGCTCATGGAGAACAAAGGATGACTTACCTAGGAGATGGAATCAAACAGACTAGTATGAGAACACTGCCTACACTGAAGTAACAGCGACAGATATAAATAGAAAGATCTAATCAGCAGAAGCAGTAACCAATTAGCTACCCAATCTAGCAGTATGAGCAGCTTCTTGAATGCTGGTGCCAAATACCGATATTTAAGACATACAAAAAAAAATATCTTAGAAGTTTTCATGAGACAGACCTGTTCATGCTGCTACTGACTAGTCTGTAGAACAAAAAGCTGGAACTGTCCCTTAAACTACGCATGGTTTTAGAACACAGACGGGTGCTCTAGGACAAAGACAAGCATTAAGGAGACACTAGCAATTTAGGTGGTCATGGAAATTAACAGAAGCAGTCAGACAACAACTTGAGCACATAGGGATTGGACAAAAAAAAAGTACCAGAAACAGCATCTGAGGCACCGTGAATATTAAGGAGGCTGGCAGAAAAAGTAGAGGCCACAAAGCCAGAGAAGAACTTTTCTGAAGGTAATAATGGAATCATGAGGGAGTAGAGTATTGAAAACTGAAAAAAGAGAAAGTTTCCACAACAAAGACTTTAAAGGGGGTGGGAGGAGGGAGCCGGGGGAGTTGCCGTTCAATGAGTATAAAGTTTCACTTGTGCAAAATACTAAGTTCTAGAGATCAGCTGCACAACGTGATGCCACTAGTGAATGATACAGCACTGTACATGTAAAAATTTGTCAGGAGGGTAGATCCCATGTTAAGTGTTCTTATCGCAAGTAAACAGTAGAAAGAAAGGGAAGTAGATTAAGAGACAAGAGGACAGAAACACGTTTTTTTCCAGTATTATGTATCCGGTTATATCCTCACTCATGTCTTCGGTATGACTGAGTGAATACCTTCTTTGTGTGAAGTTCAGAGCCAGTAGCTGGGAACTTAAACAAATGAATAAAAGATGAAGAACTCCCCTCATTAAGTTTATCTTAATATAAAAAATAAAATAAAATTTAACTATATTTTCCAAAACTAAAACATTAGTGAGAAAACTGTTGTTTTTTATTCGTTTCTGCCAATCTCTCTAATATGTGACTTAATAAACAGCTGGATAAAAAAAAAATTAAGCTAACAATGACAGAAGTGCAAATGGTGAAGTAGGAACCCCAGAAAATTCTCTCTTCCACAAAAACAATGAAAAAACTGGCGAAAATTATAGAAGTTAACAAAGATAATTTCTGGAAGTATACAAGAAAATTGGCTGAATCACTCTAAGTATAGTGATGTTGTATCATTTTAATATACCCTGTTCCCATCCCTCTCAAACTCTGCCACAGTTTGAGAATCCACAGGCTCCAACCTGCAGCCTGGCAACTACATGATGGGTTGTAGTTCCATCAAAGTATCATTGCCAGAAAAACTGTCATCATTTGGGCTGTTTGGTAGTTCAATGAATGACCCCACTACAAGGATATCTTTATGTGTGCTAATTTGGAGCTCATACAGTGTGTGAAAAGTCTTATCCTCAGAAGCATCTGGCCAAACATTTAAAGGCATTTGTTTAACTTATGTGGTGGGTATTAACTGAAGTGGTGGATAACAGCAGGAGCAAACAATGGCCTGATCGAGAAGCTTAAAATAGGAAATGCTGAAGAATGAGATGGCAAAAAAAGATTTTGAAAAGCTCTGATATACTCCTGAGAATCTAAAAGGCTACCCACATGCATAGAACTATGTATAGGCCCAGGGCTGACGGCATGCTCAGGAAAGACATGGGAAAGCCCTAACCTCTAGGTGACTATGAGGTTTGGCATAAGAAAGAAGTAAAGGCCACTACAGGCTTATAAACTGCCTGACTGAACGTTGAAGGAATGCCTTCACATGCACAGAGCCCTGAAGCAAAGACTGGGAGACTACTGGTTCCAGGCATTTAATGAAACTTCTGAAGAAACTTCTACTGCTACAGACCACAAAAAATATAGGTTCTACAGAATTAGTTCAGAAAAGTCACTGAACAAATAAATATCAAGGATGATCCCTATGGAAGGGAGACATTCTGATTTCTAGAGCTGCCTCATCTATGTTATTTTAAATGTCCAGTTATCAACAATAACAACAACAACAACAACAACAAACTATTAAACAAGGGGGAGAAAAAAAAGAAAGTAAGATCCATATGCAGGAAAAAGTATAATCAAAAGAAACTGCTCCTAAGGAAGGAGATGTTAGACTTCCTAGGAAACAACTTTAAATCAGTTGTTTTAAATGTGGCCAATGACCCCTAGGAAAGAATGTCTAAGGATAAAAGAAAAACATAGGAATAATATTTCACTAAGTAAAGAGTATCGATAAAAAGGAATCAAAGAGAAATTCAAGAGCTGAAAAGTACAATAACTGAAACAAAACTTTCACCAGAGGAGTTCAATAACAGATCTGAGCAAGTCGAAGAAAGAATGAACAAACTGTATAATATGTCTGTTGAAATTATGCAGTGTGAGAAACAGAAAAAATGATGAAAAATAACTATGAGTTAGCATCAAGTTTACAAGTCAATGCATAATGAGAGTCCCAGACAAAGAGAAGACATACTCTGAAAGAATATTTGAAAAAATAATTACCAAGAAGTCTCCAAATTTGATGAAAACAATCTACACATACCAAAAACTCAATGAACTTCAAGAAGGATAAACTTGGAGTAAGAGAGCTGCACCTGAATATGATAATCAAACTGTCAAAAAGACAATCTTGAAAGCAGAGAGGAAGACATGACTCATCATGTGCAACATCAATAACAGTTGATCAGGAAACAGAGGACAGGAAGCAGTGAGACAACATTCAAAGTGCTCAAAGAAAAAGGTTGTCAACCAAGAATACCCAGCAAATATGTAAAAATTAAAACTTTCCACGATAAACAAAAACAGAATGCATCAAAGGCAAAATTGCCCTACAAGAAATACTATAGGGAGTGATTCAGCAAATCTAGAGACAAAGTAAAGTAACAGTAGCTAGTGGCTTGGGGGGAATGGGACGATGGGATACTTAAAGTTTACAGAGTTGCTTTGCTTTTTAAGGTGATGTAAGTGCTCTGAATTGCTCAGCATATCAGTGATAGGTCCGCACAGGTATTCACATGAGAATCCATAAGTGTTATTTCTGTTTGCTGCCCATATACCTGGCCACAGCATGATGTTCTTCCACAATGACTACAAGTTGTTCAGATTCTGTAAATCCAAGTGTCATAAAAACTTTAAAAAGGAGCGCAACACTCAGAAGTTCAGGTGGACTAAAGCATTCTGTAAAGTAGCTGATAAAAAGCTTACAGTGGATAATTCATTTTAATTTGAAAAACATAGAACCTGTTAAGATACCAGTGAAGCTGTGGAATCAAACTACTCATGTATGAAGAGAGTCAAGGAGATCAAACAGAAATGCCAAGCTAAATTTATAATGAACAGGTTGAAAAAAAATAAAGAACAGCAGCAAGTTCTGGACATCAAAGAAATCAAACAAAACATTCCTCTCATCCGGGCCCCTTTTGCATGCAAAGGAAAGCAGCTGGATAACAAAATGGTACAGAAATTACAACAAGGTGTGGACATGGAAGTTGTTTCTGAAAATCTTTCTGCCTGCAACCATTTCTATGAGTGCACTGGAAAATCTCTAAAGATAGAGATTTAGAATGCACTGATATCTAAATGTCTAAATTATTATTTTTTTTGCATAAGGTGACCCAAATGAAAAGGATAAAAATACAGCTCTTCTACACTGCTATCTGCAAAACATCAGATATTACGGATACTAGATTGCATCTCAATGTTAAACCTTCACTGACAGATGTACTTATGTAAATCATGAAAATTCTGTAAATAAAGAAGTGAATTATAAACACGAAATGGTCAGACTACTTGGATAATGGCACTAGGTAGAAAAAAATTCATAGCTAGTGATATATAAAATAAAATTTGTTTTTAGTAAAAAAAGAAAGAAAATGCTCTAAATTGACGGTGATGTTTGCACATATCTGCAAATACACTTTATAAAGAATCGTTGAATTTTACACTTTAAATGGGTGAACATCATGGTATATGAATTCAATCTCAACGAGGCTGTTTTAAAATAATGAGAGAGGATGAATTATCACAAGACAATAAAGATTAAAGGGCCAAGGATGAAAATGGGGATGAGCCGTATGAAAGAACAAGGGAAAGAAGGTGATGCCATAAAGACAGCAACAGGGGAAGGACAGACATAGTGGAGGTGTCACAGACACTAACAGAGAAACTTTCCTGAAGGACAGAGTGAGAAGTAGAGGCAAGTGATACAGGAAAGTCAAGTAAAGAAAGGATGAGATGAGACCCACTAGATTTGATTATAATCAAGACTGATCTCAAGATCACAGGCACATGGGGAGAAAAACTAAGGCATCACGCAGAGGTTCGAACTATGAATGTAAAGTGTTGAAATATTTGAAAGAAAATAGAATTTTAAACTGTCAGATGAACAACCTGAATATCATAGGTACTCAAAATACTTATGCAGAGTAATTTTATGGATATTCAGTTGATTTATCAGGAAAATGTCTTAATTCAACCGCTATGTTTGAGTTTCTGAAAAATATAGTATTGACAGAGTTTACATTTAGCATTAAGTCTTCTGCTTTTACTGCAGAACAAGTATATTATTTTAGAGTTATCAATGGAAAGATGTTAACTAGATAACCTACTTGAAAACAACAAAGATATTTTTGTCATCAATTCTCTTTACATTCTATGAAGTTTGCTTTATCTTCTCACCAACGTCGGTCTTTAAAGAAGTACTATCTGACACTCTCACATGGATATCAAAAACCTCAGAAATAAACTTGGAGCTCCAATTTGGTAAATTTGTAATATGAGAACCTGCATATATCTACAGCCACCTTTGCTCTGCTATTCATCTGTATTTCTACATGTTCTCTGAATTCATCTGATCTACTTTTCCATGTTAACACAGAGAAGCTTAAGTTCTTATAAAATCCACTGTAAAATAAACAGGTTATTAAAAAACTGAACTCACCTGAGCTATATTCATTTTCTACTGCTCTTGGAAGGTGAAAAACTGTGAAGATTCCACTGCAGAGGAGGAAAGAGAAATGGGATCATAAGAAAGACTAAACTGCCTATAATCATCAACCTAAAAATCTCATAATAACAGCTGAAGAATAAGCTTCCCTATGGGATAACGTCCCTTTAACATTCTTGAGACGAAACAGGAAGAACCACACAGGCAGCACCACCTAAACATGTGCATGTCTGATATGATTATGTGGGCTCAACCTTGCATTTTCACTGAGTAAGGCAAACTGCTTTTTGTCAACAAATTAACAATTTATGCCTTCTGACTAATTAAAACAAAAAAATTAAAATATGTAGTAAAACAAAGGATTGGTTAAACAAATTTAGATACACCAGAGGTGAAACCTTCTACTTTCATTAAAAAAAATAATGAGAGAGGATGCCAAAAAACTAATGCCAAAAAACTACTCAGGCTATATTGTTAATCCAGTTCTTGTTATCTTTACAGTTTGAGTTAGAGTTTTCACAGAAAACTCTGAAATTAAGATGGGATGCTTTATGGAAGAAATATATTTAACTTTTTGTCCCAAGTTGGTTGCAGTTTCTAAAAAAGATATCTTAATAAGATGTTTATATTACTTAACTGTGAGTAAACAGCATTGTTCTGCTGTTTGGTTCTGCTCTGGGTGACTTCAAAAATCATTAATTTTTGGCCCAATATTTTTGGGCTTCCTAAGATGTCCAATATAGAAAATCTTTCTTCTACTATCTCTTTGCTATCTCTTTGTTCAGGAAAGAGGGAGCAACAGCATAACTCTAAATTTCACATGTGGTGATGGACATGGTATGAGAGCAGCTCAGAATCTGGAAGAGTCGAAGCAAAAACAAAATAAAAATGATGCTGTTTAGGATTTCATCAGCCCTGCTGGTTATACCTTTCCTGGACATCAGTCCTCACTAGCCACCCAGTGAAGTACCTTTTCCTATGTAGCGAGACAGTCACCCATCTCTCTCGATTACTGCCTTCTGCAAGTTGGTCCACAGTATCCACTGTCACACAGTCTATGGTGGCTTCTGGGAGTGTCGATATCACCAAGTCTCATTCGTGCTATACAGGAATCAAGACCTGCTTCTGGTGGGGCAAATCAGTACCTGCTCCTTTCCAGAAACTTCTGCCTCTGCTCTGAAACTCTGGTGAGGGGTCTTTTCTTTCATTTGAAACTTTCAACCCACACTCTAAACCTTTTGGAATTCACCAGAAATGTACTAACCAGTACTGTAGCCATTAGCTGCATGCAACTACTACATCGAAAGTGTGGATAGTGTCACAAGTCAAAATAACATTTTAAATGTATTGAATTAAATATATCGGTAAAATGAACTTCATCTCCTTTAATTTTTACTATTGCTAATGAAATTTTTTAATTATATTTTTTGTATATTTGCATTACCTTTGACTTGGCCCAAAACTGCAATAGATTATCAGATGGGGCCTTTGAGGATGGAGACAGCCTGGACAGCGCAGAAAGGTGCAAGAGCCTCAGTCTGACCCAGAAGCTATGAAGAAAACCCACAAATCCCAGGATATATTTCACGTCACACATATATCTCTGGGAATTTGAGGACAGGCTCTGTTAACTAATCCAAAGGTTGCAACTCTAGATTTGGGACAGGGAGGATTTAGAAGAGAAAGAGATAGGGAATAAAATCTATACTGGCGTCCTACCTCTCTCACCTACCAGCTTGTGCCCTGGGGTATATCATTCTGCCCCGTGAAAGTTCTTCCACTTTTGGAAATGGAGCGTTTAGACCGACAAGTAGGCTTGTTAAATGAATAAACGAAAACTAAATGTGAGGGTTTAAAAGAAAGATTAAGTGAAATAAACGAAGGGAACAAAGTCTTTTGATAGCTGCTTACAGTGATTACAAACATTCGACAAAATGTTTTGCAAATGACATCTTATTTCTCAGAAGAACTGCACGAACCACCATTACCAAGTAGCCTCAGGTTCATTGTGAACGTCATAAAGATGCATTCTCCTCCCGCCACCTGCACTCCCCGCACCAGGCCTCAAGGAGCACCCTCTCCAGACCAGGACTGAGCCCCACCGGCGCCGCGGGATCTGAAGGGGCGGATCCCGTACGCACGCGGGACTGGAGGAGGGGAGGGCCTACCTGGCCGTCCGCCGGATTCCTGCTCCCGCACCTCAGACAGACGCCTATATGACCTTCGGGGGCCCAGTGCTCTCACTCTGGGCGGGGCGCGCAGTCTCGGCTACCGCACACTCCCAGCGACGCTGTGACCGCGCCCCTCTCAGACCGGAGGCAGACGGGAGGATCGGGGTAGGCACATGCGCAAAGTGAGAGCCGAAGACCCGTTCCCAGAGGGCTCCGCGGTAGCCCCACACCTTCAAGACTACGTTTCCCATGAAGCTTTGGGACCGCAGGACGTAATTTTTTGAAGCGTTTTCGCTTCATTAACCAGTTGGAAGACGTGATAATTGGACCTGGCCCCAGGAAACTCTTGACTACCCAGAGGTTTGGGGTTAAACTTCAGTGTCAGGGCCTAAAAACACATTGCAAAACGTGGTTATGGATCAGATCCTGGCTAGAAAAACAACAGCTGCAAGAGACAATTGGGGAAACATGACGATAAACTAGATATTAGGAATATTAAAGAAAATTGCCATTACCTTGGTTAGTGAGATAATATTTGGAGGTATAGGAAATTATTTTTTGACGCTATCTAATGAGATAGTTAAAATTATGAAATCGTGTATTTGCAATTTATTTTTAAAAATTAACCAAAAGAATAAGAGAAAGCAAATAGGGCTTACTCATTAAATCTGTGTAATATGTGTGTATGATGCTCATTGTACTATGTCTGCTATTCGGAGTGTTTGAATTTATTTTTAATCCGTAATAAAAGACTTGTGCTGGGTGGGAAGGGCGAAAGGAGGTTAGGGAGTTTAATGCCGCTCCAGAAGTGTACCTTTTAAAATCAAGTTGCCAAAAGAAGTAAAGGTGCACACAAGTGTCTCTTTCATAGCTATGAAATAGAACACATACGACAATGTGGTGCCAGCATTAACATCAAAAGAGGAACATCTGTGACCAGCAGGGCGGGGGAGGCAATAATCTACTTTGGTTCAAATTATACAAGTCATACATGAAAATATATACAATCGGAAATAAGAAAAATATTATTGCGTCGATTTCGCATTTCCATAGGTAAACTTTCTTTGAAACTTAATGTGCGCACACATCAAATTGAGACATATGGACAATAACATAATTATGCTTTCTAGTAGACTTTTTGAGAAGTTTTAAGCTTATGGAATAATTGAGCAGAAAGCACAGAGTTCCCATGTACCCCTCTCTCATCACCCCACACAGTTTCTCCTGTTATTAACATTTACATTAGTGTGGTATATTCAGAAAAAGTAGTAGATGATATACTATTACTAGCTAAAGCCCATAGTTTACATTAGCAGTCACTCTGTTGTACAGTTTTATGAGTTTTATCAAATGCATAATGTCATCTGGCATGATATCCAGCGTTACGTTATCATACGGAATAGTTTCACTGCCTACAAATCTCCTGTGCTCTTTATTCAAACTCTCCCCTCTTGCTTGCCCATCCTGAACTCCTGGTAGCCGCTCACCTTTTTACTGCCTCAACAATTTTACCTTTTGGAAATGACATGCACTTAGAATCATATACTAAGTAACCTTTTAAGAGTGGCTTCTTTCACTTAGGAAATGCAATTAAGTTTTCTTCATGCCTTTTCGTGGCTCTTTTTTTATTCTTTGGAACATATTCCATTGTATGGATGTACACAGTCTGTTTATTTGCTCATCTATTGAAGGACATGACATCTTGGTTGCTGCCAAGTGTTTCCAATTGTGAATAAAACTATAGACATTTTTGTGTAAGTTTTCAAAACAATTGAGTAATTGCCAAGGAGTGCAATTGCTAGATTGTTTAGTAGAGACTAGCTTTATAAGAAAGTGCCACATTGTCTACCAAAAGTGAATGTATCATTTTGCATTCTCACCAGCAATGAAAGAGATCTCCTGCTCCATAGCTTCACCAGCATTAAGTGTCGCCAAGTGTTTTGGACTTTGGTCATTCTAATAGGTGTGTACGGGTATCTCCTAATATGCAATTCTCTAATGACATCTGATGCTGGGCTTCTTTTCATAGGCCTATTTGCCATAAGCATACCTTCTTTTGTGAAGTGTCTTTTCAACTCTTTCACCCAATTTTTATCAAATTGTTCATTACCTTATTGTTGAGTTTTAAGAGTTATTTGTATGTTTTGGATAAAATTCCTTTACCAGATATGTCTGCCGCAAATATTTTCTCTGGGTCTGTGACTTGTCTTTTCATTCTCTTGACATTCTTCCACAGAGCAGAAGTTTTTAATTTTGGCGAAGTCAAACTGATCAGTTTATTCAGTCATGGATTACACTTTTGATGTTATATAAAACTCATTGCCAAGTTCAAGGTCACCTAGGTCTTCTATTTCATCTTCTAGAAATTTTATACTTTTCTGTTTTATTTCTAAGTTTCTTATGAGTCTATTTTTGTGACTGTGTAAGGTCTGTATCTATGTTTATTTTTCTTTGCTTTAATCTTTTTAACTCAAGAAACTGCCTTAAACTCCTTGAATATTCTTGTTTCTCAGCAGAATATAAATGCTGATAAAATACCTCTATTTTACAATTATATCACAATTATCTCATGAGTTTTCTTTCCCATATATTTCTATTCCTATTGGAATTGTAATAAAATATCCGAAATAGCCACACACTCTTCATCTAATATGTCATACTAAAATATTTTTATATGTATTCTTCATAAATTTATTTTTAAATTTATTTGTATTATTTATTATTAAATAGAGATGTAATCTTATTGCAAATTAATTGTATTCTCTTAAGGTAATATATTCAAGCATTTAGCATAGTCCCTATTATTAAATATTACTAATGTATAAATAAACATATATATTTCCCCTTGCATTTCCACTTACCACATAGTGCAATAAATAAAATAATTCCCTCAGTGAGAACATAATATATCTACTGACAAAATTAAATAGTTTGAAGGAAGACATCTGAGTGCAACAGAGACAAGGGTTGTTGTTCTGGCCTGTCTTAGTGAACGTGGGAAAGTTATTTATCTGAACTCATTTTCTGTGTTTGGTCAATGAAGGAACTGGTCTAGTTGGTATTTAGAGTCTGACAGTCTATTATTATTCCAGCCAGTTTAATCTTGGTTCTTAGATTTTTGAAGCCAGTATCTAAATACAGCTATTACCCTAACCTTTTACTGAACTTCTGTTTTGTTTTGTTTTGTTGTGTTGTGTTTTCAGCAAGACTACTCGCCTCGATCAGTGGCAAATAAACGTCATCTGAGAAACAGCTTAAGATATGCTACATAGCTTACGAAAGAGCAGAGAAATAATACTGCTTGAAGTATTTGTACTTTTTTCTTTTTGGAGAAGTTGATTGGGATTTCCCATTGCTGTGCATTCCCTACCCAGAATCATACAAGCTTTAGAGCTTATTTCTCCTGAAATCTATTAAAGGGTAAGCCAGAGCAATGCCCATAGTGGGAGAAGAAGAAACTTTACAGATAAAGGGCATCATATTCGACAATTATGGAAGAGTAGGTCATATATGTGTTTCCTGAGAGATTTTAACTTTCAAACTCATGTTGTTTTTCTGTAAGCAACTGTTTCATAATGGAAATTACCACAAAGCTTAAATACACTGGTGCCATACATATTTGACAATCTCGTGTTTCCAAAGTGAGGTGGAGAATAATTTAATCATCGACTCTGTGCAATGAAAGGACCTGTCACAATAAACCCATATGAAATATAATGTGCCTTATTACTTTACTTCGCATATATTTCTAACCAGCTTAATTATCTGTCTAAAAGAACACATTTAAAACTTATATTATTAATAGCAAACTGTAACCACAAAATGTGTTATGTTTTGAGTCAG
The DNA here is from genome assembly GCF_902729225.1 of Pteropus medius. Taxonomy (NCBI): domain Eukaryota; kingdom Metazoa; phylum Chordata; class Mammalia; order Chiroptera; family Pteropodidae; genus Pteropus; species Pteropus medius. The sequence continues at coordinate 69,900 of NW_024347420.1, forward strand.
TATCTATCTACCTTATTAGACTGTAAGGATTGTGTGTGAAAGTAAAATGTCTATTTGTCGATCAACATAACTGAACACCCTGTAAAAATTAAAACGTATAGAATGAATGAATGAGTGGATAACTGAAACAAAATAAATAAAATAGCATTTGAATGAATTAAATAAATGAATGAAAATGTAACTGCCAAGAAATGTGACAGGCCTGGGAAACTGGAAAAATAGAGTCAAAAAAGAAAGAAATCTATAAAATATGAAGTAAAAATCCATAGTAGTATGGTCTACTGATCTGGGTTCTGTAGAACATTTTCTAAAACAATATTAATTGATAATTTTTAAGAAACTGAAATTTATTATCATGTGAAGATATGAAAAACACAGATACTTAACTTGTGTAACATATTGTCACAACAAGAGTGTTTTGAGTAAAAAGAATAAATGGCAGTGTGAACAATGAAAAAAACACTGAAGCAACATATGATTGTTATTCCATTTGTATAACACAGAAGCCACTTCATAAAAGGAGAGTTATTCTCTTTGTGGTTGTTAGAATATTATCTGATATTTTTAATATTGGTACCTACTATTAAGGCTAACTGAAACATTAAACATTCATTTTTGTGAAATCTTTGTGCTAATCAATAACATACTTGCACAACAGGTTGGGAATGCTACCTTACGTTCAGAATTCTAACCTCCTCGTGTGAACATCAGGCTAGGGAACCTGTCATAACTGTACTGAAATCTTACCTACACAGCCCATTTCTGGTACAATGACATAGAATGACAATATACAAAACTCACTGAATCACTCGATAATAAGAGGTGCTTTCAAGCAGTAGGTATTCTCTTTACCACTTACAGTTCATCTCAAAGGCCAATGATAAACAATGTTCTGCCATTTTACTGTAAAGATTTTGGAGTATCTCTTCTCTGTGGGCAAATGAGACTAAGCTGACAGTCTTGACCCTTTCTGGTTCTTGGGATCTCCTGTTTGTTGAATTTAATAGCTAGCATATTATCTTTTCCTTTTTTAATGTTTCACAGCTTTTGCACGTGGCTACTAGATTTGGTTTACTTCTGTTTTTAACAAAAATAGAAAATTTTATTAAATTAGTTTAAAGCATGTTGCAGAAATTTCCACCTGGAGAAAGTGAGATTACCAGAAAGAAAAAAATTATTATTCCACAAATATATTTATTGTTTTAAAATCCTTTTAGTACTTATCCTAATGTTCTTAATTACCTACTGCTATAAAGTAGAAGTCATTTACTTAAATAATACTGTGTTTCTTTTAAATATATCCCCTTCATCAACTTTTAAAACAAATCAAACTATTGCCATGTAAACTAACAAAAGAATAAATGCATAAATTTCCTTTAATAGAACATTAAATTTGAAACTTTAATGTTTCAAAAAGTTAAGTATATGATCTTTCAATATGTTCAGTAATAATTTTACATATGATGCTGGCGTTTTCTAATCTCAAGCAGATATGTCAAGAATACAAAGCATTATGGACATAAAGCCTCATCATTAAAAGAAAAAGAAGAAAAAGACACACTTACTTTTATAGCTCTTCCTAGGAAGCAAACCAGTCTTAATGACACTGGAGTTAGAGGGATGCTGAATCTTCATTTCCTGTTATTCCAAATTTTACCAGTTATTGACAACATAATGGCTAAGAGGATATATGTAAATCCAAACTTCATAAAATAATTTTTAATTTTTTAAAGAAGCTTATGGATTAATCCTTAAGTACTAGGATGTAAATTTTACTGCGGTATAAATATTACATAATTATTTGTTTTAAATAATTGGAGAGATATATTATATAAAAATTCATCACAAGTTATAAGAAAGCAATCTTTCGATACTAATTTAAAGCATACCTTGTGAGTTAAAAAGTGAAAAAAATTTTTAAGTGAAATTTCACAGTGTAAAATATAATTCAGGATTTATGACATTTAAAAATTATGAATGATTAGGGGGAAAAAATGGCATAGATGATAGAGGCTCTGTTCATTCCTCTGATGACCAAATCAAAGTTGTGACAGAAACAAGGAGCAGCAGCAAAGAAAAATCACCTGGGATCTAGAGGAACAAGCAAGCCATACATCTAGGGAGAAATCCAAGAAAGCACCTTGCAACGGCAGAAAGTAGGACGGGGAAAGGACGTGGGGCTGCCCAGTTCCTAGCGGCTGAATGAGACTGAGGCTGTGGCAAGTGGCAGTGGCAGAAGCCTCTTAAAGGGGCCGCGTCCATGAGCAGATCTTTGTGGAGATGGACCTGCTCGCTGTGAGCACCAGTGCCGATTGGGCTGCACGCAGGGGGCACCAGGGACTTACAAGGAGACATTGTCGGAGTGAAGGCCAAGGCGAAACTCGCTCTGTACAGAAGTACAAGAAGTATTCATCATTTCCTTTTGAGCCCTGGATCCTTCCAGTGGGCAGACGCAGCACCGCCATAGCGGTGACGTAACCAAACTGGGTAACAGAGGTCCCTTCACCCAGAGGATTCCCTGAAACCCTACCTCTGCCTATCTAGGGGACAGGAAAGCCAATCAAGACACTCAATCAGAATGGCAAGAGATAAGATGCCAAGACTATAAAAATAATTTAAGGAGGATATGGGACACTATCAAGACTCCAAATATTTGTCTGATTGGCGTAACTGAAGAAAATGAAGATGTTGAACAGCTGTTTGAAGAAATCATGATGGAAAACTTCTCCAACCTGGTGAAGAAAACGAACATAAAACCTCAAGAAGCTCAGAGAATTCCAAAAATCAGGGATCCAGAGGCCCACACCAAGACACATCATAATTAAAATGCCAAAGATTAAATACAAAGAAAGAATATTAAAAACAGCAGGAGAAAAACAGATAGTTACTTATAAGGGAACACCCATGAGACTGGCAGCTGATTTCTCAAAAGAAACTATGCAGGACAAAAGGGCTTGGCATAAAATATTCAACAAGATGAAGACTCAAGATGTGCAAGTAAGAATAATATATCTAGCAAAGCTATCATTTAGAGGTGGAGGACAGATGAAGAGCTTCCCAGACGAAAATAAGCTAAAGGAATTTATCGCCACCAAACCAGTATTATAGGAACTATTGGAGGGACTTCTTTAAGTAGAAAAAACAAATATCAAACACAGAAATAAAGAATGGTAACAACTCTTAATTCTTAAATGGAAAAGAATTAAGTGCTCCAACCAAAAGATAGAGTGGCTGAAAGAATAAGAAAACAAGACCCGTACATATGAAAAGGAAGGGGATGGAAAAAGATAGTGCTTTGATGGACCAAGAAGGTATTGAAGTCAGACAAAGATAAACTCTATATGATTTCACTTATATGCAGAATCTAAGGAATAAAAAGAACAAACTAATCAACAACAGACTCACAAATATAGTGGACAATTTGGTGTCAGATAGAGAGGAGAGGGGTTTGGGGGCCTGGGAGAATGAGATGAAGGGTTAAAGAAGTACAAATTAGTAGCTGATGTATGGTCATGGGGATGAGGAGCACGGCATAGGGAATGGAGTTAGCATTAATACATTGGTTCCTGGAGGGTCAGGGGAGGGAGGGTGTAATGGGGGGGATTGTTTTATGAACTATATATATGAACTGTATACTTGAAACTAAATTTTAAAAAGGCAGGAAAAAATATAAATGATTAAAATACATATGGATGAAAATAACGTATTTAAACAAATGCATTGTAATTTAATATTTTATTAAATAAGTATATTGCGATTTTATTTTTCATTACTATCACTCTTTCCTTCAAATACTTTTCTTTATACACAAAGGCATTTTATAATTTTTATGTATTCTTTCCTTATATTTTTGTCTTTTATATTGTTCATTTTGAAGAACACAACTCTAAGAGCCTACAGTTAAATTTTACATTGTAGTTCAGTGAAGAATGGGAGAAAAATCCACTTTTGACATATAATTTTGGAACTAATGTTTTCTGCTTTGGGTCAAAGTAATGTCCCTGCTTAAAATTCTCATATCTTCATTGCCCTCCTGAGAAGCTCATGGTAATAAAGAAAAACTACTTTATAATTTAGGTTAAATTAATTTTACGGCTGCAAGAGAACCTTTAAAATTTAACTTTCCCTTTTAACTTTAATTCTTTCTTCCAGCTTTGTTAAGATATAATTGGCATATAATATTGTGTTAGTCTAAAGTGTTCAGTGTGATTTGATATACATATATATTGTTAAATTATTACAATAAGGTTAGTTAACACATCCATGACCTCCCACAGCTACCATTTTTTGTTTGTGTGCTGAGAACATTTACAATCTACTAACATTCAATATTGAAAATAATCAAATGTCCATTTGTGAATCTTTTGATTCACTGAGTAGTCTTTACGGAAATTGTGTCCTATCATTCAGTCTGTCAAGACACCAGCTATGGCTCTTGACGTAAAAGTCCTCTCCTGGGATTTCAATGCAGGCTCACCTCCACTGTCAAGACAGCGGATCTCATCTTAGCACAGCAGAGGGCGCTAGGGAGTATCAATGACCTCAAAATAGACTCCTTGAGCATCAAAGACAGGCAAGGGTTATCTCATGTTTTTATTATGGCATCAAACTCTTGATGGTAGACAAAAAATATACACAGTATATCTTTCTCCTTTCCCTCTCATCCTCACTCTTCCTCTCTATCTCTGTCTCTCTCTGTCTCTGTCTCTCTCTGTCTCTGTCTCTCTCTGTCTGTTTCTCCTCTTTTTCTGTACTCTCTGTTACAGACAATAAAATATTTATGAAACACATTTATTTACATTAAAATCAGCTTTTCCCACCAATTGTTATACTTTACATAACTTTAGTACAATATGATGCTAGGAAATTGGGTTCAGTACATGTCTGTGTAATCCTCTGCTATTTTATCACAGGTTCTTGTAACTGCTACCACAATTGAAATACGGATCCATTCCATCCCCACAACGATCTCCCTCACGCTACCCCTCCCTTTCCCCACCGTTCCTAACCTCTGGAAACCACTGACTTGTCTTCCATCACAATAATTTTGTCATATCAAGAATTTTGTATACATGGACTCAAACAATGTGTGATCTTTTGAGACTGGCTCTTTGCACTCAGCATTACATGTTCAAGATCCATCCAAGTTGTTGCACGTATCAAAAGTTTGCTTGTTTATGGCTGAATAGTATCCCATGATATGCGTACGCCACAGTTTGCTTAACCGTTCACCTATTGAAGGACATTTTGGTTCTTTCCAGTTAAAGAAAAATGCAAATAGAGTTGTGCACAGTTTTTTGTGTGAATTTAATTTTCATTTCTCTAGGATAAATCCTAGGGGAATGCAAGTACTGAGTCATATAATAACCGTGTATAAGGAACTGTCAATTTTGTAGAGTGGCTGTATCATTTCACACTCCCATTAAAAATATATGAGAGACTTGGATTCTGTGCATCGCCACCATTATTTGTGTTATTATTATTTATTTTAGTTGTTGTAGGCATGTAGTGATATTTCCCCATGCCTTTGATTTTCATTTTTCTAATGGCTACTGATATAGAATCTTTTATTATATATTCATCTATTTCCCTTCCATATATCTTCCTATGCGAAATATATGTTCATGTCTATTGTCCATTTTCTAATTAAATTTTTTGTTTTTCTATTGTTGAGTTTTGAGAGTTTCCTTATATAGCCTAGATACAAGTCCTTTGTCAAATATGGATTGCGAATATGTTTCTTAATTAAGGGTTTATGTTTTCATCCTCTTAAACAAGCTTTTTGCGAGGAGAAATTTTATGATTTTGCTGAAGTCCAATTTGTCATTTTTTTTCTCATTGACAGAGCTCATGAGTCTGGCACATTTACCAGAATGCCACATCAAGTGCTGTATAAAATAATAATAACAAATTACAAATAACAAATAACAAATAGCCTCATTCTATGTGCCACACACTATTCTAAACATGTATTTATGTAACCCTCACAACACTACTATTAGTAAGAAACACATACCATCCCATGTTATGAGGAAAAAGAGGCACAGAGAGATTAAGAAAATAGTCCACAGATCACACAGCTAGTAAGTGCCACAGCTAGGATTTAAACCCAGGGAGTCTGACACCCAACTTAGAGTGTCAGGGGCGGGAGGAAGGAAATTGTATCCATTACAATAAAACATATATGATCTAGAGAGCTGGACATATGACACTCTGGTCCATGAATTCTGTCTTATTAAGATAGTGATGTGGAGGCTACCCGGTAATCGGAAGAATTCTTGGGGAGCAAAAATGTGGCATATTTGCCAAGTATTTAAAATATTTAAATGGCACCTGAAAGATGCTGAGTCGGGGTGCATAGTGCCCTAGTCTGATTCATTGAGCAGTAACATTAGTTTGAGACCAACTTTGTTTGAATAGTATTAACTTTCCTCATGTACAATGGTATCGTGAGGGTTACAGCAAGGCCACATTGGCCTGGGATTGCTCTCAGTAAATTTTCTCATCACTGGGGACATCTGAGGAGGAGAATAATATTTCTGTGATTTCCAAATACTCAGGAGCAATTGTGATCATCTCAGTACCAGGTCTATATGCTATCCAACAAGGGAAAAGCATGTTCTGAAGATCAAATTATATATTAATGTATTGGGTGGTACTTTCTAGTTATTAAAGCAGATAGTGTGAATATATTTTTAGCATGTTTGATTTCCTTTTTTTACAAGCATAATTTTACATAGCTTTTAAAATGTTATCACAATTTTCTGATAATTATTTTTTTCTTTCTTTTTGATTTTCTCTCCCCTTATCACCGCTTCTACAAGAAACCAGTATTAAAAAAAAATGTTTGTTCTTTCACATTTTCTATATATTAATCTTATGCTACAGATAAATAGATGATACATAGATTTATATCCACACCTATTATAAATAGATATACAATCGGTATTGTTTGTAAACATAATACAATTTTATGAAGCTTTCCCCAACTTGAGTTTCTTATTCAGCAATACCTGTGGAAATCCTTCTGTTATCTGGTATAATTCTGTTTTATTCTCTATAACAGCTGTGTAATTTTCAATTTGGAGAATATATCATTGTGTAGACATTTCCTTACTTATGAGCATTAACTTTTTGATTTTTGAATTTATTTATTTATTGCTGCTGCTGTATGTAAAATTACAGTGATAATTCTAGCTCATAGGTTTAGGTACTGGTGCTTTTAGTTCCATGGAATAAAACTCCAGGAATAGAATTTTTGCATCAATTTTTTTAAATAAATGCTTTTGGATTGCTTTCCAAAAGTCTTTAGTTTTATGCATTTCTACCAGCAATATATGAGTACTTTTTTCATTATGTCATAACCAGGCATGTTATAAAATTTCTCAATTTTTACCAGTTGCAAGAAATGGGAGGAATATCTTGTGCTAATCATGTATTTTATTTTCTGTATATTGAAATATATTTGAAATGTAACATTAGGAAAATTTGGTGTACAACCTGTTGATTTGATACATTTATATATTGTAATATGATTATCATTGTAGCAATAACTACTCTATCACATCACATAATTATTTCTTTTTTTCTGGTGGGAAAAGTTAAGATCTATTCTTTTAGCAAGTTTGATTATTATATTATTGTTTATATTCACTATGCTATACATAAGAACTCCAGGACTTATGTCTCTACTAGCTGCAAGTTTGTACCCTTAAGCAACATCTGTCCCCAACTCGAGCCCCCGGTAACCCCCGTTTTATTCTCTGTTTTTATGAATTTGTTTTTTTTTTTTCAAGATTCTACATGTAAGTGAAATCATACAGTATTTGTCATTCTCTGTCTGACTTTACTCACCGAGCATAATGTCTTCGAGGTACAAACATGTTGTTGCAAAATATCAGGATGTCCTTCTTCCTCGTGGCTGAATAATATTCCATTGTGTGGAATTTATCACATTTTCTTTATCCTTCCATATCTTGACTATTGTGATAAATGTTGCAATAAACATGAAAGTGCATATATCTCTTCGACATCCTATTTTCATTTACTTTAAGCATATACCCAGAAGTGGGATTTCTGGATCATATGGTAGTTCTATATTTAATTTGTGAGAGACTCCATACTATTTTCCATAGTGGCTGTACCAATTTACATTCCCACTAACAGTACACAAGGATCCCCTTTTCCCCACATCCTTGCCAACATTTATCTTTTTTCTTCCTCATAGCCACTCTAACAGGTGTGAGGTGATAGCTCACTGTAGTTTTGATTTGCATTTTCAAGGTGATTAATGAAAATTGAGCAATTTTCATGTATCAGTTGGCCATCTGAATGTCTTTAGGAAAATATCTATTTACTTCCTCTGCCCTTTTTTTAATCAAGTTGTAAGGTTTTCTTGCGTTGGTGTTTTTGTTGTTAAGTTGTATGGATTCTTTATATATTAACATTTTATCAGATATATAGTTGCAAATATTTTCTCCTGTTCTGTAATTGCCTTTCATTTTGTCGATTGTTTCTTTTCTTGTACAGAGTTTTCAAATTAGACAAAATCCCACTTGGTGATTTTTGCTTTTGTTGTTTATATTTTGGAGTCATATCCATTGCCAAGACCAATGTCGAAGAATTTCTTCCCTACATTTTCTTAAGGAGTTTTATGGTATCAGATCTTATGTTTAAGTCATTGATCCATATCTAATTAATTTTTGTAAGTGGTATAAGATAAGGGTCTAATTTCATTTTTCTGCATATGCATAACTAGTTTTTCCTACATCTTTTACTGAAGAGACCATTCTCTCCCCATTGCATTGTGTGTTCTTGGCTATTTATCAAATATTACTTGACTGTGTATACGCAGGGTTTCATTCTGGGCTCTCTGTTCTATTCCAATGATCTATGTGTCTATTTTTATGCCAGTGCCATACTGTTTAAATTAATATAGCTTTAGAGTATAGTTTGAAATGGAGAAATATAATGCTTTTGGTCTGGCTCTTCTTTCTCCTGGATTGTTTTTGGCTATTTGGGGTCTCTTGCAATTCAAAGAAAATTTTAGGATCATTTTTCTCTTTCTGTGAAGAATGTCACTGGAACTTAGATAGGGATTTCTTCGAATCTATACATGGCTTTCAGTAGTATGGACATTTTAATAGTATTAACTCTTTCAATGCCTAAACAGAGGATGTCTTTCCCTGTGTTTGTGTCTTCTTCAATACCTTTGAACAAAGTCTTGTAGTTTTTGTCATACAGATCCTTTATTTCCTAGGTTAAATTTATTCCTAGGCATTCATTGATTTTGATTCTATTATGAATTCTTGAATAGTTTTATTTATTTCTTTTTCTGATGTTTCATCCTTATTGCATAGGCATGAAACTGTAAATTGTTCTTGTGTCTTGCAACTTTACTGAAATTGTGTCCTATTCTAAGATCTATCTTGGAGAATATTCTGTGCATTTGTAAAGAATGTGTATTCTGCTACTGTTGAATGGAACGTTCTATATATGTCTGTTCAGTCTATTTGGACTAACGTATGGCTCAGTTCCAGTGTTTGTTGTTGATTTTCTGTCTGGATGATCTAACCATCGTTGAAAGTGGGGTAAAGTCTCTTATAATTATTTAATTGTTGTCTATTTGGTTTTTTTTTTTAGATCTGTTAGTATTTGTATAATATATTTAGGTGCTCCGATGTCGAGTGCCTATATATTTTCATTTCTTATATCCTTAGAATTGTATTGACCCCTTTATTATTACATAATAATCTTCATTGTCTCATCACCACTTTTGGCTTTAAGTCTACTTTACTATAAGTATGGCTACCATCACATTCTTTTAGTTTCCACTTGTATGGAATATCTTCTTACTTTCCTTTATTTTGAGTCTATGTATGTCTTAGAACTGAAATTAGTCTCCTATAGGCAGTATATAGTAGAGTCTTACTTTTTTATCCATCCATGTACTCTCTGACTTTAGATTGGTGAATTCAATCTGTTTCCATTTAGAATGATTATGGATGTGTAAGAACGTACTTTTGCCACCTTATCATTCGCTTCTTATTTTTAATGTTTCTTTTTCCCTCTGTTTCTGCCAACCTTTGTAATGTGGTAGTTTTGCATGGTAGTATACTGTTTCCCATTTTTATGTGTCATAAATCTGTACTAGAGATTTTCCTTGAGGTCCATGAGGCTTATATAAAACAGCCTATCGATAAAATAGTCCATTTCATGCTAATAGCAACCTATCTTCACTTGCCAATAATGGCCCCACCCTTTTCCTCCTCCCATTTTATATTTTCAATGTCACAATTTACTTTTTTATGCTACGCATTCATTAACGAGTTATAGTAACTATAAGTATTTTAACACTCTTTTCCTTTAACCTTTATACTATAGTTCAGTGGTTAATATGACATTCAATTATAGAATTGGATTTTTCTGAATCTGACAATATATTTCTCACCTTTTCCAGTATATTATATACTTTCATAAGTATTCACATCGCTGCTTAGTGCCTTTTCGATTCACCTTGAAGAACTCCCTTGAGCCTATCTTGCAGGACAGATGTACTAGAAATGAACTCCTTTAGCTTTTGTTTGTCTGGAAAAGCCTTTATTTCTCCTTCAACCTGATGAATAACTTTGGCAGGTAGAGTATTTCTGGATGGCAGTTTTCAGCTTTCAGTGCCTTGAATATGTTATTCCACTCTCTGCTGGCCTGTAGGGTTTATGCTGAGAAATTCACTTATAGCTGAACGGACGTCACTTTGCAAATTATACTCTTTTGTTCCCTGGTGACCTTTAGTATTCTTTCTTTACTATTGGTTTTTGATAGTTTTCTTGTAATTGTCTTAGAGAAGATCTTTTGAGGTTGAGATAATAGAGTGATCTATTAGGTTATCGAACTTGGATGTCCAAGTCTTTCCCATTTTAGGGATGTTTTCATCTATTAGTTCTTTAAATAAAATTTCTGCCCCCTCCTCCCACTTTTCCCCTTCTGGAATTTTGATTATTCTGTAGTCTGCCTTTTTGGTTGAATCTCATTAATCAAATGGCTTTTTGCTCATTTTCATTCTTTTCTTTGTTCTCTTGCAGCTATGTTTTTCCACAATTCCTGTTCTCTAAGTCATTTATTCCATCTTCCATCTGCTCTACTCTACTTCACATGCTCTCTATTATACTCTTCACCCCATTTATTAAATTCTTCAACTCTAGAATTTCTGTTTGTTCCTTTTTTTATGATTTCTATCTCTTTCGCAAAGAGCTCATTTAGTTATGTAACTTTTTCCTAGTGAAATTGAATTGTCCTTCTGAGTTTTCTTATAGCATGTTGAGTTACTTTAATACAGCTATGTTCAATTCTTTATCAGCTAGGTTACAGTATTCTATGTCTTTGGGTTCAGTTGTTGGAAAATTATTGATATCTTTAACAGTAATATATTTCCCTGATTTTTAAAGCTTCTCTTCTTTTTGCATTGCTGCTTTGCATTTAAAGTATCTTTACCTGTTATCTTCAGATGTGTCACTATTCCTTGCTGTGGCCTCTCTGGGATTTTCTAGGCTTAGTATGAATAGGCCTGCTTCGTTCCTCTTGTTCCTTCTCATGGCAGAATTCCTAACCATTGTGTTTTATTCTTATAACTCACCAAGCTGGCTGCAGGAAAATCCTTTTTTTTTCCTAAAAGATGGCACTGTAGCTCCCACTTGAGGTTCCTTTATTTGTGAACACTTTGATC